>NW_022729658.1:0-859 GCF_011630105.1 Anneissia japonica | reverse complement strand
ATATCAATAGCAAAAAAATAAGGCCTAAAAAGATTACTTTAAGCAATTCTTGTAAAGGTACACTCTCATCTATCTAATAAACGAAAACACTTTAAAGATCAGCTATATAGGCCTAGGTGAACAATATGGCTAAACAATCAACGCATGTAACCTATGAACTATTGTAAAATGTCCTCTTACATTTGGGTCAATGGCTGACTTGCTGGCGTTATTCTCTGGATTAATGTCTTCAAATGCTTCCTTTCGTTCAAGTCCAAGTGATACTCGGATAGTATTGTAATCTGGAAGCCCATGATCACGCCCTCTTTGTATGTTTAACGCCATTAAATCACGTCGAGAGAACTCTAACGGTCCAAACACACTTTCTAGATTTTCGAAAACAAATAATGCTTTTATATTGAAAGAAAGAAAAAGCATTTTTTTTTTAAATAATCATTTTGAACGAACACCCTTTTGAATTTTGTATTGTTTTCGTTGGCAGGAATTTGGTTAAGCACATCACTCGGCACCCCTTTTTAACATATTTTGTTGTTTCTTTGTCGGAATATCGAAAATAAAATGAAAATAAAATATGGATCTTCAAGGGCAATTGGACTTATATTATAAAATCTCTAGTGCCGGTGAAAAAAAAATCTGCCACATGAACCTAACCTTTAAATTAATTCTATTTGCTATTTATAAATTGATTGAGCTACTAAATTTACCCCGTAAATCTTCGGTTATGATATTATCTTCTCGTTCCGTAAGCTGAGATGCCATTCCCATTAATATTGGCTCAATGTCACTTTCTAGGATTGGTAGCTGTGAAAAAATGTAAACAGATGCATCAGGGGTGGCGCCACCGGTGGGGGGGGGGGGG
>NW_022729657.1:0-644 GCF_011630105.1 Anneissia japonica | reverse complement strand
TACTTACCCAACTCAAAAAAAAGTTATTTATCAGTACCGCCCTCTACGCCTGAGACTGACGCAAAAAATGGTTTTACCGGATTTTTAGTTTTAAAAAAATTATATAGATTCACACTTACAAAAAACGTAAAGTAATGGTATGATTTCCTATAGTTGAAATTCTGAAAAAAGTTGGTCGAATTTTATTACTTGCGGGGCCCTGCTTTACAGTATTTAAAGATCTTGGAACATGGTATATTGACGATATAATGACATAGTTTATGTGAAAAAAAAAAACTGAAGCAAGTAAAGAACACTACTGATGTTGATGGGACACCAATTCCAATATAGAGAATGACCTATGTTTTGTATGTTATGTTTATCTCATCCTGTTGTCATTTGCATGAGTCGCTTTAAATAATCAGCCTGACTAACTTACTTCGTACTTTAGATTTGCCATGGTTTATAATGTTCAAAATATTTAATCAAAAAGAGACAAGTTAAGCCACATTTACACTAGACACGATTACGACACGACAACGGCATATCATTGCATAGTTTGTATTTCTTCAACACTGCGCGCATATTCTGTATCGTGTCGTCGTGTCGTAATCGTGTCTAGTGTAAATGTGACTTTAGACTATAAACATTTACTACATTTTGCC
>NW_022729656.1:0-1022 GCF_011630105.1 Anneissia japonica | reverse complement strand
TCACCAATGTAATGGCCTTTGTTGCAAAGAGTGCATGATATAAGGTAAATAACATTAGTAGAATCGCAATTTAGAGGTGTGGGGGACAGTTTATAGTCAGATGTGTTGTTAAGTATTATTGATCTGTTTGTGTTAATATGGCTACAGACCTGGCAGCGAGTTTTATTACATGTGGTGTTACCGTTATGAGTGCTGGGTGTACGAAGTTTAGATGGTGCAAGAATGGATTTAAGGTTAGGTGGCTGTCTAGTAGCAAGGAGAGGGGGATCCGAGAACAAGGGCTGGATAGTGGTGTCATTTTGAAGGAGGGCATAATCATGTTTTAATATTTTAGAGAGTTTGTGAGTGTTAGGATTGAAATCAAAGACCATGGGGATTCGTGCATTATTAATTTTAGGTTTGTAAGTGAGAAGGTCAGAGCGGGTATGAGTGTTAGCTTTCATGATACATGATTTTATAAGTTTGAGGGGATAGCCGTTATTAAGAAAGTGGTCAGTAAGTTTGATGACGTTAGTAGTGTAGTCGGTAGGATCAGAGCAAATTATGGCTATGGTTCTGGTGGTCTTCTCGGATAAAGACTATAAACCGTAGGCCCAGTGTATACAATGGCTCATGTGCACTATAAATAACCCAGTAGATCCTTCGAGACGAGAGTAGGGGGATGCTCCGGTGTACTGGAACAGCCAGCCCCAGTGGTGGACGACAAGAGTTGCTGGTACCGGGTTACCGGGTAACACAGACATGAAGGGACCCTTAGGGGCGAAGAAAGTCATTGATCGAGATTCTAGTCCACATTTCAAGCGTCCTTAGTATCTTACATTAGATGGATATGTGCGCTATATAAAACTACACTATTATTATTATTAATATTATTATTATTATAAATATATATATATATATATATTTTAAAGGCAAATGGGAAAAACCCATAAAACAGCAAACGGCCACATAATGCAAAACTATTTAAAATTAAAACGGAACAGTAGAGGAAATCTTTCTCTACTGTTTCGTTTTAATTATAT
>NW_022729655.1:863-1203 GCF_011630105.1 Anneissia japonica | reverse complement strand
GCATATTACATTTTTCGTTTTCGCAACTCCTTCGGTGCTCCATATATTTGTTCGAAATAAACCGCGACCGAAACGAAGCGCGACCGAAACAAAGCGCGACCGAAACGAAGCGCGAACGAAATGATCGGCTACCTTTAATCTAGGCTCAGAGAGTAGTAAATCTCTATTTTATAGGGCCTCCGAATCGAGCGATGAATATTTAGTTGACAGTTAGAATCTAGGATCAGAGAACAATTCGTCATGTATTAAAATCAAATGCTAAATTGATTTTATAACTGATATTCTGTATCTTCGTTGCATACGATCTACAGACGATTACTCGCTCTCACGGCCAGTGCAC
>NW_022729655.1:0-806 GCF_011630105.1 Anneissia japonica | reverse complement strand
GCCCATGTGCTTGAGTCGTGGGCGATTTAGAACCGTCCATTTTGCGGCAGGGTATTCATTTTGTATTATAACTATAAATACACATGCCTAAACATTACCAAATTTAAACATGTGTTATAATGTTTAAATATTATATTAATATTCAAACACGTGCACTAACCGTTATAATACACATGTTTAAATACTATTATAATAAGCTTCACCGGGCACACAATGGTTCGGTCTTGGATGCCAGTGGGGTAGGCGCTTCAGTTCAATCATGGTGCAATCTTATTATTTTTGTTTGTTATGCATCGTAATTTTCCCGATTTTTAGGTGTGAACACAATTTATATTTTCTTTTTAATTATACTGTGGTATAGACAAGAAGAACAGCGGGAAATTCAGTAGTTGCTTCTGTTCGTTACGGACTGCCAATGCACTTTTTGACACGACACCTAAACATGCGCTCCCGATTATAACTTCTTTTTATTGAAAATGTGGGAATATGTTAAGAGAGTATTAATTGTTGTAGCCTAGATTGTAGGCTTATTCATTACGTTTGCCAGCAATGTTTACTCACATTCCCGGCTATCCAGGGGCTATAGCTCAGACAGCTGATGTATTTCAATCTAGGCTCAGAGAGTAGTAAATCTCTATTTTATAGGGCCTCCGAATCGAGCAATGAATATTTAGTTGACAGTTAGAATTAAGGAACAGAGAATAACTCGTCGTGTATTAAAATCAAATGCTAAATTGATTTTATAACTGATATTCTGCCTACCAGGCTCATTATTATGTTTTCAGTGAAATAAAATTATGAATTAT
>NW_022729654.1:0-722 GCF_011630105.1 Anneissia japonica | reverse complement strand
TGAGGCTTATAATATGTTGGCTTTTAAAAATTGCCTTGGTAATTTCACTTTAAAAATAAATTTAACATACACATTTAAATTATATGGATTATATATATTGGCTTTTAAAAATTGCCATGGAACTGTCACTTTAAAAATAAATGGCTTTTCAAAGTTTGTATAGGTATTGCTTTATTTTATTGTGTATTTTTAATAATATCTTATTTTTTTAA
This sequence comes from Anneissia japonica, assembly GCF_011630105.1. Lineage (NCBI taxonomy): Eukaryota > Metazoa > Echinodermata > Crinoidea > Comatulida > Comatulidae > Anneissia > Anneissia japonica. The sequence goes on along the minus strand of NW_022729654.1, from coordinate 510 downwards.
TCTTTTGCAGCTGTTCTTTGCATTTGGACCTCCAAGTTTCTTCATATTTTGTACAATAGTAAGCTTCATCGGGATATGTGTGTACATTGTGCTCTGTTGTATAGGGCAATACCACATGCGCTCACGTAAGTATCAACTAATTCTCAAATATCAAATTGCATTACACTCTCTTTATTGTAGAGGTGGTTGATGCAGCCGTTTTGATGGTCTTTCAATCAGGTGGTCAGACTTATACACTGTCCATTGTGTAGTCTAATGTTTCTCCCTCACCACCCAGGAACATCAATTGGTAAATGGTTCTTTGCAGAAAATAACATACTCTATATCTTATTGGTAGGTATAAAGAGCACATTTTTGTTGGAATTACAGTGATTAAATATAATAATTTCTTTTTGTATCTCCAGTTTTCAAGGCATCACAGGGGGCATATTTCTGGTGCAGGTCCTGCTGTATCACATCCAGTAAAGAAAGCTTACTCCACGATAAAGCCAATTACTACACAACACTCGG
>NW_022729653.1:0-665 GCF_011630105.1 Anneissia japonica | reverse complement strand
AGTGTCCTTCTGGTGGTGATTGGGCAGTAAACCGGGAGACAATACCCTACTTTTTTAAAAAGAGTACTCATGCATTCTTTAACGTGCACATGGGCCATAAATGCACACGGGATCATTGTCCCATCATGGATTGAATTCTAAAGGTGGGCAAACATTTTGCTCTAATTTAAGACCCTCCGTTGAATTTTCAAGAAAGCAATGAATGCAGATGAATCAGCACTAAACAAGGTGATTTTAGGCAAAATCATATAGATCTTCTGTGACGTATCATAAAATGTAGAACTTAAATAAAATAATTGTCTTTAAAATGCATAATTTGGTGTCATTTTTTTTCCTTTGTGGTAGGCCTTTACATGTGAAAATTGTATTTATTTTAAATCAATCAAAAATGAACTTCTTTATAATTTGATTTGCAAATCATACTTTTTTTATATAATTTGGCATTACAGTTAGACAATTAAGTAAAATATTTATATAAAGTACAATAATTACAATAACTATAGCGCATTTATTCGAAAAAGCACCCCGGAGCATTTATTGTTCTGATGGGTTTTTGAGGAGCCAGCGTTCACTGGTAAATGTAGTCTACTATGGATAAGTATGGTGAAAAGTGTATTTGCACGGCTCTTAAATCCCTAATTTGAAATTAATTTAATTCCACTAGG
>NW_022729652.1:0-1924 GCF_011630105.1 Anneissia japonica | reverse complement strand
GACAGTAAATTGGACAGGTATGGAGTCGTTCAAAAGTTATTGGGGTCAAAGGTCAAATAAGACAATCTGGAAAAGGGTGTTGCCTGTGTGATAAATGTGAAAGAAGAAACATTTTTGACATATTTTTGGGCGTAGAATCCGAATTTGATTGTAAATTGGTCCAGGGAGGGGTATTTTTCGTGATATGAGGGGTCAAAGGTTAAATTCGGCATATTTAAGAAAGGGGTCCTAAATGTGCAATAGTTTACGAAAATAATGTTTTCAATGTAATTTAGGTCATATATTCGAGAAAAAATGACAGTTGGACAGGTGTAGCGTTCGTTCAAAAGTTATTGGGGTTAAACTTCAAATAAAATATAATCTGGGAAGTGGTATTACAGGTGTGTGTGATAAATACCAAAATAATGTTTTACAATGTAATTTTGGTCGTAAATGTTTAAAACTTTAATATTAAGTACCTAAAAATTCATCCTCACTCTCCGACATTTCATCCTCTATGTCTACTTCTAAATTTATCGTCAATTTCACTTTCACTGCCACTGTAACCTTCACTTCCTTCACTTGTTTCAGTAAGTAGGCCTAATTCGATCAAATCATCTGACATCACAGCATTTGTCCAAAGAATTTCGCTGTCAGCGGTCCACCCATGATTCTGTGGATTTGGAGCATCAATTATGGGGACACACGATTGCCTCCATAAACGGCAGACATAATTGGCTCTCTGTATGTGTAGATACAGGCATTCTTTACAGGGTGGTAAGAAGGAAAGGTCTACAAATTTACCACTTTTGTTATATTTTTCACAAAACAGATGTTGGCTTGCGGGGTGTAAGTCCATACAGCTTGCACACAAGCTCTTCTAAGTTGTTGTAAAGTCCATCGGTTACAATTCAACTTTTTCCAAGTGCTACGAATGTGTTATTAAATCTTGGAAAGTTCTTTAGCACTTTCCAACACGTCATTTTCTCTTTCCTGAAAAATGTCGACACATATTCATTACCTGTAAAAGAATGTAGACCGAGGAGAGCTTCTTTAATTTCTTTGGACATGTCACTTTCTTTGAGATCATAGATTTTCCTGCTGTTCCCGTGCCCATTGTCAACCATAATCTGGTCACATTCAGCAACGAGTGCCAACAGAATAACAATTATATCAGTATCACCTGAAGGTGATCGTACGATAACTGTTCCTGGGATGATTGCAATTGCATGATTAATGTGCAACGCAATTATCGTGTCTGCTTCTTCCTGATCAGATGCAAGCTCATCCACACACCATACGTTCCAGTTGGACAACTTAAAACATTCATTTTTCTTTGAAAAATAAATGCAATTCCCTTTAGGAATAATATCCTTATGTTCCTTCCATACATCCAGTATGAGATCAGTCATACGATCTTTGTTTGACCCATTCGTCAAGAAGCTTGAAAAATTCCTTGGTATTTTAGTGTTTTCCGAATTTATGAAAAAAGAGCACTTGTCCCATGGTCGTTTTGTTTCCCACTTTTAATAGACTTCGTATGCATCAACAATCACATCTACGCGATCACTGTACTTCTTAGGCAATTGATTCAACAGCCTTATCCCCAGCTCCTTAAATGCAAGTAATCGAATATGTGGCCATCAGATCGACTATGTATGCAGAAACCTCTGATGCAATCCGGAGTAATAGATAATTGGAGTGTATTCCTCTACTACTTTCAAGAGCTTGCTCCTTACTGTAGTTCTTCGCGTCCCATCAGCATTAGTCAAACTTAAAGGCACCCAGGGGTGGAATTAGGGGGGGGGGGAGGCCCAGCCCCGGCCCCCCCTTTTTGGGAGGTAAAAAAAAAGAGAGAAAAAGAAAAAAATGATCCTTGAATCCTTGAATTTTGAGACATGTGGTCGATTAAATACCAATATTTCATATGCTGACATCTACGACC
>NW_022729651.1:0-1090 GCF_011630105.1 Anneissia japonica | reverse complement strand
TCAAAAAAGTTAATATGTCCCTAAGCAAATATCTTAAGATGATTTATTAAACCATTTTAGCAAAATCTTAGTAGATGGCACATGTGTACAATCGACTTTTCGAAAAAAAAAAGCCACAGCCAATTTAACATTAAATGGTCAATAACTGACAAAGCTACGCCATACATTACACAAACAAAATGCTGCAATCTCTGCTTTACAGAGAAATTTCACATAATTTATTGAAATAAACCATCAACTTTAAACAAAAAAACTGAGCTGCTTTCAAAATGCAAACACAGAAACAAATTCCTACTCAAGAATACCTAACACAATTAGCTTATACACCAGCTGAACCTCATACCTCCATCATCTTCCTATCCACTCACTCCTGAAAATTGCTACTGCATGAAACATCTGTAGAGTAAAGTCACGCTAGACATAACCTTTATATTACTATTACGCTCTGCATTCGCATTGAGCACTATACGTCGCTGATTATGACAATCATATTTTGAATATATGTATACTGTACTTAAACACTAAGCTATTCAACTCTACTTCACTTATATTTTTATTATTTGTTTATCTCTGTATTGGTTAAAATATTTATTATTTTGTTTATGTATTTACCCGAGACAACAAGTTCTTGCTGGGCATATCCAGCACTGTTTTCAGCTCGACACATGTATTGACCAGCATCAGCATTCGTAATGGAAGAAATGGAGAGCATGGCGCTTCCTTGACGAGCAGAGAGGGTCATTCCTTCATGGCTGGCCATTCTGGTGTACTGCTGTGTGTCATAGTTCATCTTCATCCAATGAATTGATGGAATTGGTGATCCTGTACCAATGCACTCTAAGAGCGCTTCATCACCAAGTCGAAACTCGGCTGGACTAGCAGGAGATATGGACACCTGAGGTGGACCTGTCCAAAAAATTAACAGCAAACTCAGTATAAATATATGCAATTTGAAGGGGAAAATACATACATATATGACAATACATGTTTTCATTATTTTTTCAAGCAAAAACATTGTAGTTTTGGGCTGGAGAAATAGAAAAAAAAATGGCTCAGTTGAAATGTACACCAAAAGGAGAGAACATCTGGT
>NW_022729650.1:0-544 GCF_011630105.1 Anneissia japonica | reverse complement strand
CTTAATACTCAACTTATATTTTGTTATGTTTTTCTCTTTTTTAAGATATTCTGTGGTTTAGATTTGCATCGAAAACCACCAAAATTGATTATTATAAATTCATTAACCTGAATATCCAACAGGTAGGACCAATGGTGTACAAACCACCATAACCTGACTCGAACGAGTGATTGACTGACAGACTTGCTGCCAAATCTGTCAATAACGTCAATTACACATAATGTCCATTAACTCGGTCTCTCCACAAGCTTCACTCGATTGTTTAATTGATGTTGTTATACATCTGGTTAAGCTAATAATGTCTGAAATCTAACCTAGTTATCACAATGACGACAGATGACGACTGGACATAAGCTATGCCCATCCAAATGTCTACAATACCAGATGCGTTAAAATCAGAGTAGTTAGAAAGTTATGAATGTAACAATATTTTGTAAATCATAATACTTAATATTGATTACTTATATATTTATGTATTTGTATATTTTCCATACAAATTGTTCATGTGCAAGCACTGTTGACCTCAGGGGCCATCAATATAAGG
>NW_022729649.1:0-674 GCF_011630105.1 Anneissia japonica | reverse complement strand
GCACCTAAAAGAAACTTCAACCCCGAATTAAAATTCTATTCAATCGATTACGCCTGCATTCATGGCTAATCAGAGCTAAGTTAGTACAGCCCATATTTCGTGGTAGTTGTTGCACATCGAATCATTTAGTTAGTAGAGAAAAAGAAAGTTATTTTTTAAGAGAGTTTCCTTTCAAACATTTCAGTTGTTAAAAACCTTACTACAGTGTTTTTGTATATTAATAACAAAATTGGATTGAAACTGTGTCACGCTCTCTTGTAATTATTGTATGCGTACTTGTTCATAATAGGAAAATTAAGAATTTTATAGGGACACTGATCAAGATTTGTTGGAAAGGTCGGGGTGAGGGATCGAGATAAGAGCACCCTAGGGGAAATTCTTGTTTTTGATTTCGCTTTTTAATTATGTACTGTAATGTACAGGACAATGATTTAAAATCAGAATATCACTGTCAGCTCCAACATTCTACACATCATACATAGATACATTGTCATTATTATTTCAGATACAGTATTGTATCAATATCAACATAAATTGGGCTAGATAGGCCTATCTAACAATGAAGTACTGTACCACAATGAATAGACGGCACTCATGAGGAAAGTACATGAGCTTGGCACAGGTCAAATATTTTTACACAAGGATGATATGGAGTACTTGAGTAAAGTGAATTA
>NW_022729648.1:0-1385 GCF_011630105.1 Anneissia japonica | reverse complement strand
AGATTGGATAGTATCAGGAAGGTCACAGATAAATAAATTAAAAAGAATAGGCCCGAGGACTGACCCCTGGGGGACCCCAGAAGTCACAGGGGCAACAGGAGAAGATTGACCCCGAAAAAGAACATTTTGAGAGCGCCCAATAAGAAAAGAATGAAGCCACCTCCAGAGCGAGCCACAAAATCCATAATTATAAAGTTTAGCCAGAAGAGCGGAATGATCAACCCGGTCAAATGTAGAGCTGCAATCTAGAAAACACTACGTCAATATGGGGAGGGGATCTTGAGTCAAGAATTGCAGACCAATGGTGAATCACTGACGACAAGAGAGTAGAACAAGAACGGCCCTTAATGAATCCATGTTGAAAACTGGAGACAAGCCCTTTGTCTAACATAAATGATGTAATGTTGTTAACTACTACTCTTTCGAGCATTTTGCCTACAACAGAGCAGAGAGATATTGGTCTGTAATTCCAAACACAAGCTCGCTCTCCCTTTTTATACACTGGAACTATATTGGCATGTTTCCAATCGTCTGGTAACATACCTTTATCAAGTGAGATATTAAACATTTTAGATAATGGCTCACATACATATATAGCACTTAATTTCAACATAGAAGTTGTAATATTGTCAGATCCGGGGGACTTCCCGAACTTCAATTTGTTAATCAATTGGAGAACCATCTGCCGTGAGGTTTGAATTGGAGGAACTTCATCCAGTTCAGAAGGCCTAATGTCAGTAGGGGAAGGAATGTCCTTGAAGGATTGGCTACTAAAATTTGAAGAGAAGTGTTCATTAAAGGATTGGGAAATTTTACTCGGATCGTCAGTATAAGATTCATTAATTTTAAAACTTGTGATTGTCGGCTTTGCTCTACAACTCCTTACATAAGACCAGAAGGCCTTGTTGTTTTTGGGGTTACATTTGTTTATAATTTTGGTGATGTAGTCACGATACGAAGACTTAATTAAGTAACATAGGTGATTTCTAACAGACTTAAAGTCATTCCATTTAGTCTATGCATGGGATTTAAGAAGGTTTTTAGCTTTAATTGCAGCTTTATATAACCTGGATTTCCTCCTGGACAATTTTAAGATTTCTACAGTAATCCAAGGTTTCTTTGGTTTGGAGCGAGACTTGCGCAAAGGAACAGCGTTATAAATGTTTGAATGGAATATTGATTTAAATTCAGACCAGATTTCATTAATGTCTTCATTCAAAACTTCTTTGTGTTGCATTTAGTTTTTGTTCGATCTTCTTAGTCATTGCCCATGTCTCTGCTCCGTAGGTCATAGAATGTAGTATGCACTGATTGAATACTCTACGTTTAAGGCATAGCGGTATGTTACTTTTCATGATGATGTTTAATTTTCCAAAAGCACTCTA
>NW_022729647.1:0-859 GCF_011630105.1 Anneissia japonica | reverse complement strand
ATCTAGTTCAGAATCTCTACTTGCTCATTCCACTCGCCCGTCGACAAAGCATTATGGTAGTCGTTTTTTTTCTTGGGCTTCTGTCTTTCTTTGGAATGCTCTGCCTATTACAATCCGACAGGCAACTTCCATTGATGATTTTAAGGCAGCTTTAAAAACTCACCTTTTTAGCTTGTATTTTTCTTAATTTTTTTTCCCGAATTTTATTTTTACTGTTAAGCGCATTGAGGCTTTAGCATAATGCGCTATATAAGCCAAAATTATTATTATTATTATTATTATTATTATTATTATTATTATTATCGTGTGTCCAGCCTTATGTCCCCGATAGATGTCCCCGATAGGAGACCCCACTCACCAGTAAATGGTGCTCTCTGAGTGTAAAAATTGGCAGAGAACAACTATTTCCCGATGAGTTCGTTCACCGACGACTGGGTTTTGCGAGGGCTGCAGTGCTGAACCATGTGGTAAGGCCACAGTCTTTCGTAGTTAAAAGTTGGCCCGAGATTGTCTCTTCCGTCGTGAATGAAAAAACAACTCTGACACGGAAAATAAATCTTTTAAAGAAACGTAAACACGAACGTGCTATAGAGTGTGTAACTGCGTAAATTGTTTATATATAATATTGAAAGTATTCTGGGTGGAAAACTAAAATCCGATTAAGTAAATTCATACACCAACCCACCACCAGGATTTTTTTTTGTCAGGGTTGGTGTGGGAAAAAGTGGCATTCAAGGACGTGGGAGGGATTGTTGGTGTTCCCTTGCAGGCACCTTGCTTCCCCCTTTCGTCACCCCTGGATTTTCCACTGAGTTGATGCGACCTGAAACAATAAAAAGGATCCTACAATACCAAAACA
>NW_022729646.1:0-960 GCF_011630105.1 Anneissia japonica | reverse complement strand
TGTCCATCAATGAGACAACTTCTCGCCTGTTACTAGATGCAAATTATGAACACTAGTCTGAAATTAAAGCTTAGGAGCTTTTTTGCTTTGTTTTCTGTGTCTCCAAAAAAATAAAACCTTGAATTGAATGATTATTTCAACGCAGACCCTGGAATTGGAAACATCTTAACCCCAATTCGATAACTACCAATACAACTTATTGGGGTTTATTTAAATCTCTTGTTGTATGGTATTTACAAAAGCTGAAATGAACATGTTTACGTTAGACGTTTGCTTCATTGAGCTACCAAAAAGACCCCAAAAAAAATATATATATTGCGGAATTCTTGCTCACCTTGATATGTAACAGCAAAAACCGGACCAACCTTTGACAGTTCCTCATCAATATGGAGCGCCGCTACCGTCACAGAATAATTTGTAAACGGCAATAAATTATTCAAAATTGCTTCGCTAGCATTACCGGGGAATATTGAAATCGACTCAGATTCTACAACATAAAAATTAAAAAGAAAAAAAGCAAAACATAATAAATAAATAATATTCTAACAAGTCTTTAACTTTACTTTGAATGAACAGGATACAGTTATAATAATAATAATAATAATAATAATAATAATAATAATAATAATAATAATAATAATAATAATAATAATAATAATAATAATAGCAATAACAATTCAATTATAATAAAATAAAATGACAATACGTTCTTTTTTTTTTATTATGCTGTTGCCTCAAACGGATTACTGTACATCATTGGTGTGCACATGACGATGTATTCATGACGGCAAAACAAGTTGTACGTGTCCACTACAGAGCCAATCATAGGACAGAACGTTAAAGATTTCAAAGATGAACATGCATGTTATGAGACGAATTTATAACAATGCCAGTTGAATTTCAGACAATTTTTTCTCTTACCCAATCCATCACTGATATCAGTGAAATGTACGCGATAAC
>NW_022729645.1:0-1363 GCF_011630105.1 Anneissia japonica | reverse complement strand
GAATTTCAATAAAGAGGGAATCACATATTTCTTTTGGCAAAATTAAATCATGTCTTAACTTGAAACTAATTTCATTTTTAACGAATAATCCAACCCCTCCTCCTGTTCGACCAATACGATTACAAGATAAAAAATTATATCCTTCTAAAAATGGATTATTCTTTTGGTCGTTTAACCATGTCTCAGAGAGACCAATGATAGAAAATTTGAGGTTGATGTAATTAAAAAGCTCTTCCAATCTGTCATGTTTATTTGACACACTTCTAACATTGAGGTGAAAAAGGGATAATTGATTAGTGCTTTTATTCTTTATAAGTTGGTTAAATTGATTAATATCAAAGTATTTGCACAAATCAAGTGTGGATGACCTAAAGTTAAGGTGATTAACTAGCATTTCAGATCATCAAATTTTAAGTCATCATCTAATAATGGGTTAAAAACAGGATTATACATTTCAGGAGATTTCAATGAAACATTAAATAATTCATTAGAATAGTCTACCCCGTGAAAAGGTAGATTTATAAACTCATTATTTGCCATTTATCACATAATTTTAAAGATTTTTAGCATACAATATTTGCGCTATATATATCAGTCGAGAAAAGGAATACAATAACAAGATAATGAAAATAATAATACTAGAATATAAATATGATGACCATATAACATCATGCATAATTTAATAAGTATGTACTATCATATACAATAAGAATAGCTCAATGAATAAACAATGTAAGGAATGCATTTTGAAATAATATAATTTGTGTTCGAAAAACAAGGGCAAGAAATTTGCCTAGACCTAGTACAAAAAACAATAGATATAGTACATTTTTAATATATATAGTGAAGACAAATTTATGTTAATGTGCATTCATTTAATATAGAGTTTCCCATTGATATAAAGATTTCCATTTCTAAACAATGGTCGTTTTCCTTCTTTGAAAGCTTTGGACATTACATCTTTAAGTTCATTCTTTTTCTGTATGTCAGCAGCCGGCAAATCCTCCATAACGTAAAAAGTTTTTACCTTCATGGCCTTGGCTTTGCGGATCACGATGGTTCTTTGTGTCCTAAAGACGAATTTCACGATAATATGTCTTGGGCGTTGAATCTCACCTTTCTTTATTTTACCGGTTCGGTGTGCATTTTCAATCGTTATCTCATCTAAATTAAGGTCATGTTTTAATATATCCAGAACAAGTTGCTTTGGATCTTCGCTTTCTCTCTCTTCAATTCCTCCAAATCGGAGATTATAGCTTCTAGAATGTCTTTCCATTCGCAGCATTTCAGCTTCAATTTTCACCATTTTATCTTGCTTAGATTTCAGGTCAGTTTCCATTTCTTTGAAATTCTTAAGTAAGTT
>NW_022729644.1:395-598 GCF_011630105.1 Anneissia japonica | reverse complement strand
TCAAAATAAAAAATAAAGGGACACGTCCGAAGGAGAATTGATTTAGCTATAACATACTCACAGGTAAGAGACAATCAATCAAGATAAGCGAGTATGTTCAAACGAGTATAAAAAGTAATAACGTCATAAATAAAAATTCATTTTTTTCTTAATTCAAATGGCAATATGATGACGTCACAATGTCCGATGAGCCATTATGAAGT
>NW_022729644.1:0-312 GCF_011630105.1 Anneissia japonica | reverse complement strand
AATATTCATGGTTTTATGCATATATAAATGTTGACGCACGCGTACGTGCACGCTAAAAAATGCGAACGGAAAATTAAGGTACATAGCATTCAACCTTGACCTGAAGCTTATGCTCACCTAATATGATATAGAAATGACGAATGGTTAAGATAATATGTGGTCATCAACGTTTTGAAAAAAGAGAAATAAGGGTGTCAGAAAAAACAATTTTTTTGACCATGATGACGTCATCAAAATCTAAAAAGAAGTCAAATATATGAAAGACAATTGTCTCAGCTATAACATACTCAAATTTGGAAGACGATCGACCAA
>NW_022729643.1:0-1472 GCF_011630105.1 Anneissia japonica | reverse complement strand
TTAATGGCAAATAGTTAAAAAAGTCTCGGAGCTTCTGCAGAGCTTCTATATCATTATCAAAGGCACCGTGAGCACACCCTACATAAGAAAATTGAAAAAAAAAACAAAAAAAAAAAACACCCAATTAATCATATCCACTACAGACATATTGTCTTTCTTGAGAGTAGATTTTTTATATTTCAGTGTAACCTAATATCATGTATCCTAAATTATGTAAATCTTTTGTGCACAAAATTAGAGAAAGTTATATAAATACCTGATATTTTGGTATGTGCTGTAGCTCCACCCAAATCTTCAAATGTGACATCTTCATTATTTACTGCCTTTAATAAAGAATAACAGGAATAACAACCATAAGAATAATAACAAAAAATAATAAAAATAATAATAATCAAAATAACAACAAAAATAACAATAAACTAACCTTTACAACATCTGGTCCAGTTATAAACAGATATGATGTGTCCTATAAAAACAAAAGTAACCATGACAATTATTTATGATCCAATTAAAATTATTCGTTGAGCATTACAAATATTGTAATTCCAAATTTAAGCGAGGGTTTGGAAAGACCTGTAAAATTTGTTATTTTTTTATGTTGAATAAAGACAGATATTTTTTAGGATGTTGGAGTTTACTATAAAAGAAAAACAATAACTTGAAAACTATGAGTTAAAATTATTTTGATGCAAACAGTTATGATTTCTATCCTCACCTTCACCATAAATACAAAATCAGTGATGGCTGGTGAATAAACAGCGCCCCCTAAAAAATAATAATAAAAGTGAATTAACATGATTTTGTTAAATGAATCTGCATTTGATTTCTGTGAGATATTTTACATGCTGTTTTGCTTACTGGGCCTCTGTGAGAACAGTAATATTTTACTGTAAAGGCAACACAGTATAAATAACAAATACATTTATTTTTAATTTAATTTCTGATGCTTTTTTGCTACAGGAAATAGATTCATAATCTATTCAGCATCATATAAAGAACCTCATCTCCTTTCTACTAATTAAGTGATTTTTAAAAAACACTTACAAAATATCTGCATAGCCAATGTTTTTACACACTGTATTAAATAAATTAAACTGTTATCATTTTTTTGCATGTGCAATAAATTCAGCATCTATTCTTTCTTTCTTTATTTATATTTCAAGAGGAAGAACCACTCAATGAAGCTGATTTTCACTATTCAGGGGAGTCCTCATCACAACAAACAAGTTACAAAAAGATACACAAAACATGAGCAATTCAGCATCATATAGTCATAAAAGCCTCTCCTTTTCATCCCTAGTTCAGCAACCATTTAGAAACCAGAACACTCACCTGCACAAGGTCCCATGATAAGTGAAATTTGTGGTATAACACCAGAGCTCATGACATTTCTCTGAAAAAAACAAAAATAAAGTACTTTTAAAGTCAACAATCAATAAAGTACTTTTAAAGTCAACAATCAATAAAGTACT
>NW_022729642.1:0-517 GCF_011630105.1 Anneissia japonica | reverse complement strand
AATGCCATATTTACAATCTGCATAAGCATATCTACCCAGTATTTTCTTACTTAACTTTTAATTACGTCACTACTGTAAATAAGATACTGGAGTGATGACGTCATATTTCACTGCAAGTCCGAACCTTCGTCTTGTTTTATTGTTTTCTTGCACCTGAGCTAAATAACCTGAACGGCGGTCATCAGGCATAGCACCTGTTTTCTAGTTCTATTGACCAGCTTTTCAAATGACAGGTGCGTCGGCCCGGTGACTCTGACGCTTGGTTATTCTTGGCTTGAATTAGTGACAGTCACTACGGTATTAAGTTAGTTTAATATTTTCCTAATTTCTCCAAGTGAACATGTTGTAGGCTCAGCTTTGAGTTCTTATCATTAATCTTTCGGTTTTATTTTTTTTTTATTTTGTTATACTTTGAGATATTGTATATCATTAATATGATCGATTTAAATAACGATGACCATGATGAAAACATCGAAGAAACTAAGTATTACCAGATTGATGATTTCAATCGTAGTTT
>NW_022729641.1:0-788 GCF_011630105.1 Anneissia japonica | reverse complement strand
TTAAGTACCTGGGAGTGTGAAATAACTATAATGATGTACACATTGGTGCAAAGGAAATAAATCTATCTGTTAGTTGGGCTAGAGCTCCTTTTGCTGAACACCGTAAACTACTATACAAATAGAAGTCTGACTACCAACTTCCTTTTGTTGGTGCCAAATTTTCCTGCTAGAGATTGGTTAACATATTTATTTATTATTTATTTATCGAGCATAATATTACTGAAATCCAGAGAATTTGAAAGTTTTGGCGAACAAAATTATTAGTGCTCATGCTGATTCGGTAAAATTGTTACGCCCGGATTAAATATCCGAGATTAGGACATGCAAGCGACAGATGCAAACGTTACTTACCATACAAAACAAGCTCTACTAATATAGTTAATAAAAAAAAACCTGTATTTGTTTGCTAATGACGATGAAATACAACTAGAACTTGTAAACTGCAAAGACCAATACAACGTTTGAAAATGAGGATCGATGGGTAAAATAATAATAATAATAATAATAATAATAATAAGATTTATTAAGCGCACATCTCCACTAAAACTATCTGTCTAAACTAATCACAAACGTATTCTTATACCAACCGTTTGTATTTCACTACCAGTCGCTCAAGACCACTGCAGCCTTCCTAGGATTGTTACTAAGATTGTTAGTTTTTTTTTTTTTTTTTGGCAAGTATTTATTGTATTCAACAAAAGTCATATATAATAGATTATTGGTTCCATATTGGTTATTGTTAGTCCTTTTATTCAGGAGCTGTGCCAGGCTTTGCTTGTAGTGTTCTT
>NW_022729640.1:0-791 GCF_011630105.1 Anneissia japonica | reverse complement strand
TATTAGTATTAAAGTTTGTTATTGTTACTATATTATTGCTATTTTTCTTTTTTTACAGAAACAACGCAGATGTTACGAATTTGACCGAGTTTGAGATACGTTTTTTTGGTTCTTGCTATATATATTGATATAACTTTTATTAATGCTTGAATCAAATAAAAATCTATGGAATAAGTATAGTCAATAGATTAGTTTCGTATACGTTTTTTTTTTTCTTGTCTGTTACGTTTCCATTTACCATAAATGTTCTGATCATGTTATAATAATATTGTAAAGGAAATATGTATTCCATATTTATATTTTCATAATATGTATTTCCATATTTATATTTTCCATATAAAATAATCAATACTTTGATAATTTTAAAATCCTTTTCATGCTTCTGTTATATTCATAAGCCCGAGAAAATCACTCAACTTGCTAGGCATATTTCTTTAGTTGCATAACTGGAGTATAATTGGGGAAAGAAAAGTTTCCACATATTTATTGCCATGGTACTCAGGAGAAGATGACACAAGGTTTGTGATTTCTTGTTTGTCTTATTTCCATTTTTGTTACATTATTGCAAAGACAGAAGTAGGTCAGATGCTAAAATAGACGACTAGCTATTTCTAGGTACAAACACGTACGCTGAAGCGCAGTTAACCACTTCACGTGTGTTCACCTACTTCATGAAACCAGTAACTTGGAATAGTCTGCACTGGCTGCTGATCATGTTTATAAAATAAAAAAATAAATGGATAATAAAATATATATTTGTTATATGATTTCATGTATAATTTAAATAAATA
>NW_022729639.1:0-752 GCF_011630105.1 Anneissia japonica | reverse complement strand
AAAATAAAAGGGGAAAAAATAGAAAGAAAGAAAAAAATGATCGCACAAAACGCATCAGAGGTTATTTTCGGGTGTCTAGGAAACAAACATTTCGCGGGGAAAGCCCCCGGACACCCTAGGGTAGTTTTATCTTGATCGGCCCCACTTTCGGCAACCCTTTTGGCTCCCCCTTTCGAACATCTCTGAATTCGCCCCTGGCTTGTGTCTTCATTGTATTATTTATTCATTTAAACACTGTATACATTGCAAGCCCGTAACTAGGATTTTTTTGGAGGGGTTCAAATTTGGAAAAAGTGGAGCCTTTTGAAGATGTTAACGACCAACCAATTGCGCTGACCACATAAATAAGAGTTCCATCTTGAAACTTGTATTAAAAGTTGCTACTGTCCATAAAGATTATTTGAACAGGATTTTTTTTTATTTTTTAAGCAATCTTCTTTCGAGATTTTTTGTTTTGCCATCCAAGCGGAGCCAGCTAGCAAACGGCGGGGTTCGTCCGAATCTTATTCATTTTAACACTGTATACATTGTATTGAAAACCCTGTTTCTCAAAGTATTTCATTACACACAAGGTAATAATACTCTCGATTAAGCGCTGCGGGGCGTATTAGAGAGCGGCGCTTAGCGAAAAAACAAAAATTACGTTTGGTGCGGTGCTTATTGGAGGATTTTACACACAAGATTCTGTGTAAGTCTATAGGCTTAATACTACTGTCAGGGGCGGATCGGCCGCACCCCACCCCCACAAACCC
>NW_022729638.1:0-1338 GCF_011630105.1 Anneissia japonica | reverse complement strand
TATATGTGTGTGTATATGTATGTATGTGTGTATGTGTATATGTATGACGTGTGTGTGTAAAGTGTATGTATTAACCTACTTACTTATATTATTAGTATTAGTATTTATTTTTATCTCTATTACTATTTTTGTAAACCCTTTTTTATATATATACAGTATTTTGTTCTACCGCAGTATTTCTTACTATATTTTATCACAGTAATTAAGTTTTTACTGATTTTGTTATTGTTGCACATCTTTACAGTTGTGCCTCTGTTATAAAAGAGAAGCAATAAAGTTACTTACTTACTTACTTAGTCCTACCACCACCCCCACCCCACCCCCTTTCAAATACACTAAATACCAACGGCCAGCCACGTAGATCAGACTCAGCCTTAGGATATCTCAGGTTCATCCAGGCCCTAACGCCTAGCTAGGGCCTAGGCTGGCTAGTCTACTAAATGGCAAGGCTAGGTAGGCCTAGGCCCTAGGATAGGCTACATAGTATAAGTGGTGTAGGCATAGGTAAGGCGTAGGGCCTAGGTCTGCGTAGCTAGGCTAGGCTACATACAGACTGCCAGGGCCTAGGGCTAGGCCTAACATTGTAGTTAGTGTGGTTCATAGTATTTAATAATCCAATTCTGCTACCTTTAATATTAAAACATCGTTATTACCTTTAATCTTCAAAAATACATGTAAATTACACTCGATAATTCTTCAGCTCCAACATGATTTAACAACAAATAAACACAGTATGTAATATCATATCATCAGCAGCCAGCAGCCATACCTTTAAAGCGCATGCGCAATGCATTATTTTTTTTTCTTTCGTTATTCTTACTTGGGTACATAGAAAAAATGATTAGATATCATTCTTTAATTTTTTTTTTTTTTTAATCGGAACTTTTTCGCTTTTGTTGTTATCGATGAGGGAGGGACTGTTTATATTTGGTCTGTCATAGTAAATATTGTATAAAAACTGGTTTAATTTTATAGTTTTTTAAAGAAAATGTATTCGTAGTCACAAAATTGCATTGTTATTTTTATGCTGTTAAAATAACTAATGCGGCAAAATCTTTCTTTTTTTTTATATCCCCCAATCCATATTTTCCGAATTTTTTACGCTGGCGGGAGTGATAATAATAAATTGTTCTATTTGCCCTTTTCATGAAAATGGCTACACTGGTTTAAGCGGTCAAAATATATTAGACTGGCCTTCTATTAAATTGAAAAAGGCCTAATGACGTACTTAGCCTAATACCAACACCACCGAGATGTAAAATGAAATTTGATTGACGATTATTATTCATCAATTTTCATATTGAACATATCTACTTTTGATTTTTTTTTGTTACTTTT
>NW_022729637.1:0-1198 GCF_011630105.1 Anneissia japonica | reverse complement strand
AGATAGCCGTTAACACTGTTAAATAATATAAACCATGAAGAAGATAATTTTCCACATTGTATTAAACGTAGTTCTGCTCCATACCCATGGAGCTGTTTTCTTTATTTACATAATATTTTTTGCGTTTAATCGAGCAATGGATATACTATTCAGATCAACATTTAAAGTTACACTAGCCTGTTTTTGGATCGCCGGCACACCTTTCAATATAAATCTCGTTCAATTGAAACCCATCAGGGTGGAGAATAGTGTGTGCCAGTTGAATTAACTTATAAAATTATTGGCATACCTTTAAACCTCGTTTGCGGTCCTTAGCCGACTGTTTGACGAACAAATATCCACCTCTATACCACTTTTGGTTCATTCTGAGCTCCACATTAAATAACCTCTTAGGATCTAAGTACTGTAGTCTATTATTTATCTTCCTAAAATATGTGCGTACGTATTCCTAGCACTTGAAACGGCTTACTCCAGACTACCCTCTCTCGCTTCTATCCATAAAGTCTACTCAGCACTGCTCAGAGTGTTCTAATTGGATGACTCATGATAATGAATATTCATTAGGTAGAGAAAGAAAAGCAGAGTGAACGTGATACTTGAGCTTACTTTTATCCATTCATGATAATTTGTAGGTCTGTAATCACGTTGTCGTCATATACAACAGCGCTTCCCGAGCATGCAGTACTGTATTTCAAGCAGAGTCAACGAAAGACTTGAATAGTCCAGTAAAGAAAACCAAAAGGAAATCACTAATAAAAGTTGTAGATAAAGTTAAGCAAAAATTCAAACACTTAAAATTAGTATTAAATGAGTTACTAATACAACAATATTTATTGCAAGATTTGGACCTATCTTGTACTTGCATTTTGTGAGGCTACCTTGATGGATAGCCTAATGTTGTGATTTGTAATTGGCTCGCTAAGTTTTCTGTTGGTTCTGATAAACGACTAAGTAGACCTATTTAGTTTAGTCACAGTTTGATATTGAAGGATACACATAAATATATTCTATATTATATAATAAAGATAAAGTGTAAACCGTCTTGCGGTTATGCTATAAATATATGTAAATAAATTTTAAACATCAGCAGACGGTCCCGGGGTCGAAATGCAGATTCATCTTCTTTAACGTTAAAAAGAATTCATTATATATATTATTTACGGCATTACCACAAGACGGTTTAGAGTTATCTCTATCA
>NW_022729636.1:0-714 GCF_011630105.1 Anneissia japonica | reverse complement strand
CAGTGTTGAAACCTAACTCCACAAAGATTAAAGTCAACACACGGAAGTTACGCAATATTAATGTGACAGATTTTAAGAAAGATATACAACGTTCAGTGTTTGTTACAGAAGCCTGCACTGACCTTGATGATTACATAACTATATAGTGAAACTATGAGAAAACTCCTCGATAAACATGCTCCGGAAGTTTTACGGACTGTTACATTTAGACCACACACTCCATGGTACTCAGATCAGCTACGAAATGCTAAATGCGTAAAGCGTTGCAGTGAACGTAGGTGGAAAAAGTCGGGGCTTGAGGTCGATCGGCAAATTTTTCGTGATGACTGTAAAAAGTATCGTAGTTTGCTCAATAAAGCTAAAACAGACCATTATAAAGCTGAATTCCATAAATGTGACTCCAGGCAGCTCTTCCGAAACGTTGCCACTATGTCAAATGGTTCATCACGCACTTTCAGACCAGTGGGTAAAGACAGTGACATTGCAGATAAGTTTTCCAGTTTTTTCAAAGACAAAATCAATCAAATCCGTGAGTATTTGGATGAAACTATACCCCCAACTATGGCTGTTGACATTTGTGATTCTTGTGAAAATGGTTTCTGCAATTTTCTACCACTCTCTTAAGATGAAGTGGAACAAATTATTCTTGGTATGCCAACAACTTCGTGTATTCTGGATCCTATACCCACGGCTCTGCTTAAAGATTGCATTGAT
>NW_022729635.1:0-789 GCF_011630105.1 Anneissia japonica | reverse complement strand
TGAATGAAGAATTTTTCAGCGTGTAAGTGAAGACATAATCAAATAGCTTAGACAGATCATCTTGTCACATTAACATAATAATAAAGGGTGTATATCTAAATAGGCTCTAACTATAGATCGTCCAATGACAGACGTTGTGCCGAAATAAAATGGATAATCAGGCTTAAATCCCACACCAACGGCCTTAACAAAGACTTTGGCTTTGCCACCGATTACACACATCCAATAGGCCATATTTATCATGGAAATGAATATGATTGGACTTCTCGTATATTTCGCTTTTTTTCATTTCTCATATTTTTACTCGTGCGTTTTATATATATATATATATATGTATATATATATAAAAAGATATATAATTACATAATAGGTCTTATTACAATTTTTATCATGCATATGATTGGACTCGAATATTTCGCCTTTTCCATTTCTCCTATTTTTGCACGTGCTCTTTATATGCCTACTATATATATATTTATATATATATGGATTGTATTATTATTGAATATGTCATTTATTTTGTCAGTTATCTATTTATCCTGTTTAGAACCTAGACTGTACCACCAGATTATTACATTATTTATCTTGTATTTTACATCCTAAGATTGGGCTACTTGATACCTAGTTTTGCTTATTTCACTCTATTTTGTAACTTTGTATTATTTTTTTTATTTATCACTTATAATTCTGTGATTGGACTAACTATACATTTTTTTTTGTATTTCATTAATTTTGTATGGGCCACTATGTTTAGCTCTCACTTTCATTATTTACTCTCATAGACATCAA
>NW_022729634.1:0-800 GCF_011630105.1 Anneissia japonica | reverse complement strand
TGTCGGTTGATGCCGACTCTCCTTCACCAACGTTTGACTCTTTTGGTCTTTTGAAAAAATTTTTGTATGACATGGTGCTTTTGTCAAAATAGTCGCCATCGCCGTCTTTATAGTGGCCGTTGTCGTCGTCGGTATAATTTGGTTTGGTTAATACACCATGTTTCCGACCACCCTTGTGATATTTGTATAGGCCTATGCTGTGTTAATAGAACATTGCCCTCCATATTACTTTATTAATCTGGTTTATTGTACATAGGAGTTATAGGTTTTCTTGCATCACTAAAATTTTACCAACATGTTTATGTTTACTTAACCTTAACATAAAGTATTAGTTTATCAATCAATCCTGTGTCATTGGCTACCATACTCCCATGGTGGGCTGAGGTAAGTGCACATTCAGACCAGGGAACAGTTTAAATTAAATGTTCCCTGTTCAAACCAACAGAACATTTCGGTAGCCCACCAACAAATCCTGAATCCGCCCTTGAAAACACATGAAACAAAATAATAACCTCAGGTTTTCATTAAACCTGGTCTTCAGGTAGGCTTACAATACAATGTTGGCTATTGTGCTTTAGTATTGAAACTCATTTTGGCAAATATGATTTTGCTTATCTAAAATATGTATAGTATGTCTATAAATACAGAAATTTGTACCGCGCATTTTTTTCTAGAAATTGAAAATTTTAGGAAGAAAGGAAAGTTAACTCAATGCTTACTGAGAGAGGGCGCCTTACTTCTAATTCCAATTCACACGCATTCGTATTTTAACAATTCAAATGCTTGCTGTAAAGCACAGG
>NW_022729633.1:0-1040 GCF_011630105.1 Anneissia japonica | reverse complement strand
TTTCCCATAAACATGGTTACAGGAATAAATGGTTAATTGCAAGTCATTACTCAAGCTGAAAAAAAGGATAGCAGTAAAATTGATCCAGAGACCCACAAGCCTTTACGGTTCAGTGAACATACAGTTGCTACTAATACAGCTCATAATGTATGTCTGGTTTAAGGTCTTTTTTGTGAGGGCCTAGCAATAGTTTGCCAACAGACGTGGTTCTTCAACTTCGTCTTGGAGGTGAGGCTCTACGATTGGCCAAAACTTACTGAAACTTACCATATCCACTTTCTGTAACCTTATAACCAAGTTGGTAATCAGCTCCCACATATTGTCTCTGAAATATTATAGAAAATTATAAATAACTGAATAAATAGTTTGAAGATGTGTCTGTGATTTGTAAGGTTGTCATGAAAAATTATCACATTTATTCTGCAAAAATTGCAGAATAAATTTTTAAAATGAAAAAAACCTAAACCACATTATGTATAATAATTGTAGAACTGTTTAATCCATAATAAACCAAGCACAATTTGATGTAAACTTACTGTAAGCTTTTGTCTATGTTATCAACAATTATTATAAGCAAACCAGATAAAAACTATTTGAATACTTACACAGTATAATAATACTAAAAAAAATATATAGTGGTATATAGAAAATTATGTGGTTTTTATAGAGATTGTCTGTCAGACTTAAATCCAAAGGGGAAGAGTTTTAATAGCCATAAATTCTGACCCTAACTCTGCACCTGCTACTGTGACCCAAGAATTTACCCCATCTCATGGCCATCACTAGTTATCTGTTGCTCATCTTGCCTGCTTTAAGGAATATGGACCAAAGTTTTGGTAGACTAAATATTTACAAATATTAACTTACTCCAGAGCTGATATGAATGTGGTATAATCCTTGCCAAGGTCTCTGTACCAGACCATAATAAAATCTTGAACAACTAAATCAAACACTGTGATATAAAAAAAAATAATGGAATTACAATCAAGTCATGTAGAGTAATCAATATTAACATTTTGAATTAATTTTTCTTGTGTATG
>NW_022729632.1:0-554 GCF_011630105.1 Anneissia japonica | reverse complement strand
TGTTCAGCTTGTGCTTGTAGAAATGTAAGGAATTAACGTCAATACTGGTAAATCACTCACTAATCTTAATAATGTGGATAATGTAAAAATGATGATTATGATAATTCCATTTGATCCATCAATAACAATAACGTTAACAATAACCCAATAAACTTCCAAACAAGAATGAATTACTTATATATGATTAATTTCACACCACTAATCGGCTTTTTCTATTTACAGCCAATTATACCCGTTAACATGCAACCAAGTGACTTATTTATCCATCTATCAATTGTTAAAACGTGGCTGTTAACATATAAAAGGAAGGACTGAATCCCAATTTTTAAAAATGATAAGGATAGCAATGATGATAATGATATCAAGGAAGATCAAATTAATTTATTTTAACTTTCATTTTTCTTTTTCGAAGGAATCTAGGTGATAACAGAATAACTATGTTAACGCACGGTGTCTTCGATGGTTTGGCAAGTCTTCAAACTTTGTAAATAATAATCCACAAGTTGTGAATATATTGATAAATGTTCTGTGTTACATCATCACTCATGTCGTAA
>NW_022729631.1:813-1023 GCF_011630105.1 Anneissia japonica | reverse complement strand
CTGCATGCAGGCACGCAAATTGAAGGCAATAGCCAAAATTGTAACAAATTACCGTATTTTATTTTTAAAATATTTTGTTTCAGATTTTTAAAGTATTTAATTTTAACACTTAAGACTTTCTGTATCACCTTCTGGAGACCCAGATGTGATCAGACGACCCTCAAAAATTCACTCACGGCCCAAACTTGGGTTACGACCCATGGGTTGTAG
>NW_022729631.1:0-780 GCF_011630105.1 Anneissia japonica | reverse complement strand
TGTATAACAGTTAGACCGCATGTCATGCATGCATAATAATATGCCAAATAAATATTAATAAAATTTCAGTTCCTTAACCTTTTTATTTGTCAATTATAAGTGTTGGACATCAACCATCTATAATTTCCATTTTTTACTTGCCTGCCTACCTCCCCCCTCCCCCCACTCCCCACCACCATTGCCAACCATATTAAAGTTCATTCAGTAAAATTCAGTCATGGCTATCGGTATTTCCTTTGAGTTATAATCAGCTGTACACTGAGTAAAAACAAACAAGATTTCTTTATCCAGATATTCGATCGATAGCAGTAGCCAATGTAGGGGGTGGGGGCCTTTTTAAAATTTCAAAAAAATATTGAGGTAATCATACATTTACTGAGCTCTACTTCAGCCGTACGTGGTTGGGACTGAGGTAAAAAAGAAATATAAAATAGTACCTAGATGGGAAGACACTTTTATATACAGTAGTAAAATTCATCATCATCACATCACCATGCAAAATAAAGCGTCAACAAATTTTTCATGATCTCTTATTAACGATTTTCGGCAAACATAGAGATCTAATTAATACTGTACATATGATGTAAAATTAATTATCATTGATCGTATGTTTCGAGGTAAAAAAGAAATATAAAATAGTACCTAGATGGGAAGACACTTTTATATACAGTAGTAAAATTCATCATCATCACATCACCAGGCAAAATAAAGCGTTAACAAATTTTTCATGATCTCTTATTAACGATTTTCGGCAAACATAGAGATCTAATTAATACTGTA
>NW_022729630.1:214-748 GCF_011630105.1 Anneissia japonica | reverse complement strand
TTGCAGTTTTCACTTAAAGTAATAACTGCTCAATTCCTTGTTAGAATCAATTATTTGTAAACTAATTCAAAAGTTCATTCATTCGACGGGTGCATGTCGACGGGTGCTGCTAATTTGTATTGTGTCAAACCTCGGATCTAAGTGTGAGTACTTAAAATTGATCTCATCGGGCTTAAGCTTGTTGACATGGATCTGTATAAAGCTGGTCCAGTCAAATTTCTGGCATTTCAAGGACCTTTTCACCTTCAAAATCCCCCTTTTCTGACTGTAAAGCTTCCAGTCTTTGATGTCAGAAGAATGTATACTTGAATTATGCTGTAAGGATCAGGTGCAATTTCTGATATACGCTCCATGGCCCTCTCTATAAAAATAATAATAATAATAATAATAATAATAATAATAATAATAATAATAATAATTATTATTATTATTATTATTATTATTATTATTATGTTTTCAACGTATTATGACCGTTGAAAAGGAAGTACCAACAGTGCAACACTTCGATCATCGAGCTCATTGAATGATATTTCA
>NW_022729630.1:0-193 GCF_011630105.1 Anneissia japonica | reverse complement strand
AAGAAGACTATATGTTTTGTTTCAACATTATCAAACAAATAAAATTCAAGTTAACAAAATAAGGAGGGATGTAATATCCTTAAGAAGTGTTGACCCTATGTCAACTACGTCATCTAGTACACTCTAGACAAACGAACGCAATGGCTGAATAAAGCACGATGTGCAAGAAAGAGGACCTGGCGTATTCCTCTAT
>NW_022729629.1:0-823 GCF_011630105.1 Anneissia japonica | reverse complement strand
GGTATCATCATGATGGATGGAAATCCACAGTGAAACATATCGTCACACAGGCCGGCGTACCCTTCGAATTTAGTCACTTCCAGATCTTCGGTAAAGGAACATTGCTGCTCGTTTGTTGATTGTGACCTTAACATCTAAACCTTACCCTTCAACATTCAAATACTTTAGAGATCTTTGGTCGTGGAACACTGTAACCAACTTTGACCAGTTTGTGATTAAAACTATAGGATGTAGACAAATAAATTAAAAAATAGTTTTTCATTGATTTTACCTTTGACCCTGACCCTTAAAAATTTAATCAGCTCTAGACGCAGGGTTCCCGGAATGCCGCCCTCAGCGAAGCACAACTCAAGAGTCAGATGTGGAACGTGAATTTCCGATATAGTTTCGTAGTCAGATTTTCGAGAAAAACTTCAGCTACCCGTATTTCTCGACTGAGACGTCAATGGGAGCTGTAATTTGTATGGAAAGGAGATGGAGCTACCCTTAAATTCGTATTGAGGGAATTTACGCCCACAAACCTTCTAGTTATTAATATTTTGGTTATAATAGAACATTTTTATTTTTGGTGACGTCACACTTACCTATAGTTAGCATGTATACGTCATAAGCTAGATTACGTCACCTTTTCCTGCGTCACCTTTTCCTGGTAAGGCAAACTTTCCCGGCGTGCTTTTTTCATGGATAAACAAACACCGCTGCTTTGCACATGAATGCCTTGCCTAGCTAGGACTACAAGAGCCGCATATTTAGCATAAAATACTTACACAAGGTATGTCTGCAACTATGATTCTTAGGCCCTAGTTAATTTTTTTTTCTTATT
>NW_022729628.1:0-1604 GCF_011630105.1 Anneissia japonica | reverse complement strand
ATTTTGTTAACACAATATTACGGGTTTTTTTTCTATTATGAGATAAACATTAGTAATAATACAATATTAAAAAACAAAGACTACAAGAATTAATAAATATTGTTAACATTATTTTTGAAAGTTTTGCAGAGGAAAATATTTAAAAAAAAATTAACACTATAGTTTAATTAATTTTATATCAAGAATTTGTACAGGAAGCTTGATGAGTGATAACATTTTTTGGTTGGTACTGTAAGTTTTGGTGCCCTTTCACGATCGAGTCCGGACATCCTTTTTTGATATTTGTGTATTCTTTGTCTACACCATAATAGAATTGAAAAACATTGAGAAAGATAAGCATAGAATGAATTATAACGAGGTATAAAAACATAAAATATAGATAAACATTTTTTAACTCAAGCCCACATGGATGGTTTAAATGGAACGTATACCTTACCTGCTATCATTGAACTCCTGAATTTGAGCACCAACAGACACAGCAAGAGTCGGCACAGTCTCAAAAAATCTAAACATTGCATAAACTCTAAAACAAGCAAAATTAGAGACTAGTCATCTTCCAATCCATAAATTGTACTTATCACTTAATTTCAATGTGTATAAGAATTTGTTTACCACTTGTATCATGTTTATTTCTACCTTAAACAATATATTTTATAATGAAGTGCTTATCAGTAATCTTCTAGAACCTGTCTACCAATTTTACACTTTATCAGTATAAAGATAATTTGGAAAATGTAAACTAATGTGAATTGATATTAAAACTATTATTTATTATGATAATGATATTTAATATTACTTTTATTATAATTGTTTTTATTGATTTCATCTCATTTTAATTAAACTGATCTCACCAAAACATAAAGACAACTTCACCCTAAGGAATACTCTCTGCAACCGATCTCCAACCCATGGAATTTTAGGGGCGGCGACCGGATGACGGCAAACAAACAAGTTTTCTTTTAGGCCTCATCATTGTCATCGCCAATATCATGAACATCATCCTAACCATCCTCATTCCCATCATCATTGAGCTGAAAACGATGAAGTGAGAAATAGCAAAATCACAAAGCTGATGGTTTTGTCGAAATTTGACGATTTTTTGTTAGTACTGTTTTTCCTGTTGTTTTTTATGTTATGTTTCACCTAAGGATCATATTTACGTGTTCTGTGGCACTTAACTTACGGACCTTGTGAATGGAAAAATGACCAAAAAACAACTAGGTTAAAATAGCGTTTTTGTCGAAATTTAAATGGACGGTTATTTTACCCTGCTGTTTTCCGGTTGTTTTGTGTTCTGCACCTTAGGATCATACGGTCGCGTTCTGTGGCACCATAAGGACTCCGTTTTGATTATAAAAAAAAAAAAAAATAAATAACTCCGTTTTAGTTTTTAGTTTCAGCATGTTCAACATCCAGAGAGCGAGTGTTTACGTTCTGAAGACCACTACGAGTGAATACCATGTTTGTAAGTGTGTTTCTATTCTTTAGTATTCAAGTTTTCGCTCTTCGTACGCTGGTCACTTAAATGCACGATAGAGTTACTTGCTCGGCCCCAGCCAACTGAACGGAGGGAGGAAGCAGTGCGACCCCTAAGCCATGATGAT
>NW_022729627.1:1498-3910 GCF_011630105.1 Anneissia japonica | reverse complement strand
TTGAAGACGGACAACTGCCGTTACGCGTTTTTAACCCCGGTAAAGAACGACGAGTCCTTCGAGAGAGAACCACAGTTGGCAAGCTAACACCAATATTAGAAGACCAAATCGAATCGACACATACAGGGAAGGAGCCGCCTGTTAGCAGCGGACGAGTACCCGAGCACCTTAGTGATATGTTGCAGCGGAGCGTGGCATCCATTGACGGAAAATACCACGAACAAGTTGCATCACTTTTGGCGGAATTTCAAGATGTGTTTTCTAGAGGAGATCACGACTTAGGGAGAACTGACGAAGTAAAACATCACATAAATGTTAGAACGGCACAACCAATTAAGGAACAACCCCGGCGCCAGACGATGGAGGCCAGTGAACAGATAAACCAGCAAGTGCAGGACCTGTTAGACAGATGCCTGATTGAGCATTCGGAGAGCCCATGGGCATCAAATGTTGTCCTGGTCACGAAAAAGGACGGGACGAAGCGCTTTTGCGTGGATTACAGGCGTTTGTAGTGCGTGGGGGCCTGGAAGGTAATGCCATTTGGGCTGTGTAACGCTCCATCAACATTTGAGAGACTGATGGAACACGTTCTATCTGGATTGCAATGGGATATACTACTGGTGTATTTAGATGACATAATCGTGTATGGGAAAACTGTAGAGGAGGAGATCAACCGCCTTAGGAAAGTCTTTGTTCGATTACGAGGAGCAGGCCTAAAATTGAAACCAAATAAGTGCACCCTGTTCAAATAGGAAGTCTTGTATCTAGGGCATCGAGTTTCGCATGCTGGAGTGATGACTGACCCGGCTAAAATTGAAGCCATAAATGAATGGCCTACACCGACCTCAGTCAGAGAAGTACGCAGTTTCTTAGGATTAGCCTCGTACTATAGACGTTTCATCAAGGGTTTTGCCGCAATAGCAGCACCACTGTATAAACTAACTGAGAAAGCCAGAAGATTCTCATGGGATACTGACTGTGAGGAAGCTTTTGTGGAACTAAAGGTTCGATTAACAAGGTCACCAGTCTTGGCCTACCCTCTATCGGAGGGACAGTTCATATTGGACACTGATGCGAGTGATGTAGGTATTGGTGGAGTACTCTCACAAATCCAGGGTGACGAGGAAAGAGTAATCAGCTATGCAAGCCGTACACTGAGTAAATCCGAACGAAATTATTGTGCTACACGACGAGAGCTGTTAGCAGTGGTAGTGGACTTAAGGCACCATCGCCAGTATCTTTATGGGCGCCATATTGTGATCAGGACTGATCATGCGTCATTGCGCTGGCTGACGAATTTCAAGGAGCCAGAAGGACAGCTAGCGAGATGGCTACAGGCGATAGGAGAGTATGATTTTGAAGTGGTCCACCGGCCCGGACTAAAACACAGGAATGCTGATGGGCTATCAAGGAAACCATGTGGACAATGCGGAAAGACCGCAGATAACATGCAGAAGAAGAAAGAAGCCTGGGCAGGCGTAGAGGCCGAAATAGAACCACCATTAGATTCATCGGGAACTAATGCTTCTGTAGGAGCGGTACAAATACAACCCAACACTCACCTCGATGACATTCGTAAAGCCCAACTGGAAGATAATTCAATGCGGAGAGTTATGAGAATTAAGGAACAAGGCGGGCCACAACCGCCATTGGAGGAAATGGCTGGATTGAGCCGAACTGACAAAGTGTACTGGCAGATTTGGAACTTATTGGAGGTGCGGGATGGAGTTTTGTATCGTAGGTGGGAATCAGATGACGGACATGATATTAGTTGGAAACTGGTCCTTCCAGTAGAGATGAGAGCGGCAGCTCTAGAAGAACTTCATGGGGGAAAAACCAGCGGACATCTGGGAGTTGCAAAGACTACAGCTAGGGTAACTCAAAGTTATTTCTGGCCGGAGATGCGCAGTTAGATTCGAACGTGGATTCGGCAGTGTGATGCTTGCGCCCGAAAGAAATCACCACCCAGGAAAAAGAGAGCCCCACTTCAGCAGCAGGCTTTTGGCAGTCCGATGGAGAGGGTGGCGATGGATATTACAGGTCCTTTTCCTGAGTCTGATAGAGGCAATAAGTACATACTCGTTGTTGGCGATTATTTCTCCAAATGGATGGAGGCCTACCCAATCCCAAATGAGAGGGCCGAAACTGTTGCCCGTTGTTTCGTGGAGAACTTCGTGCTGAGGTATGGTGTCCCACGACACAGTTACACACTGATCAGGGGAGAAACTTCGAGTCGGACCTTATTGCAGAATTGTGCAAAATTCTAGGGGTAGATAAGACACGGACAACACCTTACAACCCGAAGTCTGATGGCATGGTTGAGCGGTTCAACCGTACCCTTGTAAACATGTTGGCAACCATGCTAGATCCACATCGTAATCAAAGAGATTGGGATGAACATGTGCCATGTGC
>NW_022729627.1:300-1429 GCF_011630105.1 Anneissia japonica | reverse complement strand
CAAGAATTCGTGCAGCTCATGAACGGGCGCGACACGTATTGAAGCTTAGTGCACGACGACAAAAGAGGACATATGACCAGAAAGCGAGCAGACAGGAACTAGCAGAAGGGCAGTTCGTGTGGCTGTACAATTCGGCCAGGACAATAGGCAAGTCTCCGAAATTACAATGCCGCTGGCAAAGGCCATATGCAGTGGTAAAGAAATTATCAGAGGTAACGTTCAGGATCCAGGAAGGCCCAAGGAAGAAGTGCAAGGTGGTTCATATCGACCGACTGAAAGTCTATGAGGGAAAGTCTTTGCCATACTGGGGCACAGCAAGTGAAGCTGAAGCCAGAGACGAGAGGCCGGATATACAAACCCCAATCGTAGAAGTGGTTGGCGCATCGGTTGTGGTTTGGACTCCCAACCTCGAGGTCGGGGGTTCAAAACTCTCGCTGTGCAAGTCGCTTGTGTCCTTGGGCAAGGCACTTTATCTACGGTTAAGATAAGATAAGATAAGATAAGATAACTTTATTGTTCCACAAGGGAAATTCTTCTGCTCGTCATCACATACAGTATTATATTAACAAATGTAAAACAAATATAAAAACATACAAAACAGTCACTAAAGAAAATATAACAATAGGCCTACACCTGTCTCTTATACACATCTAGATGTGTATAAGAGACAGGTACTATATATGGACATTTTTATTATTCTTATTCTTATTATTATTATTATTATTATTACAATTATTATTATTATTATTATTATTATCATCATCATTATCGTAATTAATACAGTTAATATTATTATTGATATTATTATATTGATAATGATTTGTCTTCTAAACCTCTTGTTGAACTGGGTGATGCCGGAGGGGATAAATGACTTCGCATAACGGTTTGTTTTTGCTCTGAGTAGCCTCATTCTACCACTTGGATTAAGTTGGTTAATAATAGCATAATGGAGTGGATGAGAGGTATCTAACTCAATACGATGGAAGGTTTTCTGAGGATGTTCTAGGTACACCTCACTAATGGAGGGCAACTGTAGACCAATCATTTTACAAGCCTGACGAATGAAAGTGTCAATACGTCCTTTATCCACTCCGGCAGCATTACCAGCCCAACAAGCAAGGCAATATGT
>NW_022729627.1:0-210 GCF_011630105.1 Anneissia japonica | reverse complement strand
CAGGAAGTCAATATGGTCACTCCAGCTCAATCGATTGTTAAAAACAATGCCCAGATATTTATAATTATCAACTATTTCTATTTCTTCTCCTTTTATGGTTATTGGTTGAAATTGAAATTTATGTTTGGTTCTAAAGTCAATAATAATCTCCTTTGTTTTTGTAGTATTAATTTGTAGGTAATTATTGTCGCAAAATTCAACAAACCTTTT
>NW_022729626.1:0-729 GCF_011630105.1 Anneissia japonica | reverse complement strand
GAGAAAGTTAGTAAACTCAGACAACAACTTCCTCCGGAGCCTATCCAATTTGAGGATACTGAGAGAATCCACAACCACACATTTGAAAATTTCTCACTTGTTGAAGACGCTGATGGCTTGAAGTTAATCGATTCCATGCCCGGCAAATGTTGTAAATTAGATCCATTCCCAACAAGTATTTTGAAGTCTCTTAAAGACACTATGATTCCAATTTATTGATCAATTGTCAACTCATCCTTATCAACTGGTATTTTTCCTAGTGACCTCAAATTTGGAGTCATCAAACCAATTTTAAAGAAGCCTACACTGGACCCTGATGTGCTGTCCAACTAGCGTCCTGTTACAAATACCCCATTTCTCTCAAAACTTATTGAAAAGTTTGTTGCAAGTGAACTTACAGGATATCTACATGAATATGACCATTATGATCCAATACAGTCTGCATACCGTAAGCTTCATAGCACTGAGTCGGCAACCTTGAAGATTCATAATGATATAATGATGCAAATTGACAAAGGAAACTGTGTGTTGTCAGTTTTTCTTGATCTATCGTCAGCTTTTGACACCATCAGTCATTCTGTTCTCATTAACCAATTATACTCCATTGGTGTTCGTGGGACGGTTCTCTCATGGTTCAAGTCATATATAACATCAAGAAAGCAAACTGTTTACATCAATCATACAATATCATCATATATTAACGTTGATTATGGTGTACCACAAGGATCA
>NW_022729625.1:0-622 GCF_011630105.1 Anneissia japonica | reverse complement strand
TAAGGAATGGATTATCATAAAATTTAGTGGAATGGTGCATAATAATGTAAGAAAGGGATGATTCAGTTTTTGGAGAAAAAGGTCAAATGTCAAGGTCATAAAAATTTGATTTTCTACCTTCAAGCATAAGAGAAAATAATGGGTATTGTTCAGTATTCAGGCTGACAAAGGGCAGAAGTATGCTCAATGGAGTGACTTCTCAAGTTTTGTCGCCCAGTTATAAAGTCGTGTGTAAAACCTCTACAACCACCCCTACTCATTTTGCTGTAGGGTATGTGATATATCGTGTTTTTAAATTTAGTGTTTAATAAACTAAGCGAATGTATATTGTATTTAATACTAAATAGCGCTTGTTTATATAAAGAGGCTTGATATAGAAAATCCCATACATATTTCACATTTATTTTGCACATAGGAAATTCAATAGAAGTGATAACAAGTCAGGTATGGCAAAACATCACTCCTATGGAATTTTTGTGTTGCAAGACAACATCAAAATAACAATTATATTTTTGAATATCTTTTACAGGAGTGCTTGGTGAAGGAGGTAAAACCAATGGAGCACCAGGACTTACTCTTAGTAAGTATTTTTGTTTTATTTGAGGTATTTGATCATAAACAC
>NW_022729624.1:0-1140 GCF_011630105.1 Anneissia japonica | reverse complement strand
CTCGCTTCGGCCATCTTTACAGTGTATTAACTCGAGCGTTCAAAACAGTACCGCATACAGATCACATGACTGATAGGACGACTGTCAATTTCCAGCTGATCACACAATTTACTGTTCAGTCAAGTAGAACGTGAGCGTCCAATCAGCGCTAAAGCCTTGCAGTTCCACTTGGTTGGTTTTCCGATGTTGTTTTATTTGCTAGGCTGCTTGCATGAGATTTGAGGCTAGAAATATGTGATGATATCTCGCGAAAAAAGTAAGAATTCGGGATGGGCGGATATGTACGTTTGACGCTGGGCGGAAGGCATTAAATTTTGCTTTAGGCTGGGCGGTTGACTTTTAGGCAGGGCGGCCCCGCCCGGCTCCGCCCTGCACAATTACATCCCTGCATGTTAAATACCTTTCTACATTATTAATAAATTAATTTTTAAGAATTGCACGATGGAATTTTACAGTAACTTTAATTTTCATGGACTTGCATACAACCTATGACTATTGAATCATTTATAGTAGTAACCTTTTATTGAAAATGTTAATGAAATATACGATTACTATTGTCAAAAAAATTGCTCTAGTAATATTAGTATGTATCGATTTTGTAAATTAATCATATTTATTGATTGATTTTATTGCTATATTTAATATTTTTAATATTTGCATATTGTTTTGAAGAAAAAAAAAGTCATTGCGAAATATGGAAAGTGCTTGTAGTGAATAGAATGTTGTGGGTTTGTGGTCTGGATTGAAGCTGAATACTGTACATTTTAATCTCATTAGTCACTATTGGCCACTTGAGTTTTAAATTATATAAATTATTGGTGGTCACCTTTGTCTTAATTATGCAATACTACTGTGTGACAAATAGATAGCCTTGCTATTATCATCATCATAGTATTGATCTTTATCATTGGCTTTGTCATCATAATTATCATCATCACTGTTGTCATCATCCTTATCAACATTATTTACTTCATTGCCATCACATTATGATCATCCCCTATTTAATCATGGTATTGACAAGGCCTACTAAATCAACTTTGTCATCCTGTCTACCACCAGTATATCTTTAAATCATATCACTGTCACTAGAGTCGTTACCAGGATTACCATTGTTGGCAGTGCAGGGTTTGCAAAAATGAA
>NW_022729623.1:0-1254 GCF_011630105.1 Anneissia japonica | reverse complement strand
AACTCTGTTTTCCGAAACCCAGTCCAAATCTCTGTTTTGTGTTACAAAAGTACAGCATACTGTGTATTTGAAAGGAAGGAGCTCCATTTGTGTACAAATTAAAAAGAAAAATATTCGAAGACAACAAAGCTGTAAAAAAACACACTTGAAAGCATGGCTATCAGTTAAAATTAGAAATAAAATGAAATGAAATTAAGGATAAGCATCGTATCCTTCTAAAATACTCCCTCTGCAAACCTTATCAAGATTGTTGTGCCAGGTCCCTGACCACCAAGGCTCTAGTCGGCCCCTTGAGTCAGACCCCCTGTCAACAAATTTCTGGAGCCACAATTGATATGAATGTATTGTAGATTATTATTAGTTTGTTTATTTCCTTTTAAATTCATATTTTTTTAAATATGAATTTATGTATTTATCATAGGTATGCTAACAAAACGTTTTAACTGCGAGGCCTATTAAATTGAATTTTATTTGCTGATAGCTAATTGATTTACAGATTAAAAGAAAAAGAATCATTTAACTAATAAGCCGATATTTCTTATACGAATACATAGTAAGAGCTGTAGTTAATGTTTTATGGCTTTTATTTTATTTTCCACAAAGTGGGTTTCAGCGCAAACTGGGTTTCAACAAACTGGGATTCGTAGTTTTTGATTCAGCAAACTGGCATTCGGCAAACTGTGTTTTTGCAAAGAGAAATCGAAAATCTGGCAGTCAGCAACCTGGGGTTCTACAATCTGGCGTAGAACCACCAAGAAGAAGCAGACACGAAAGTCTTCTGTATGCAAAGCATGCTTTAACGAATAACAACCAAGACATAGCAATAATCCGTTCTTTTTCTCGAGAAATCGGTATTACAGACAATTACACCCCGGCTTTCTTTCGTAAAGGAAAACGTAGCTTCTGTAATCATAAACTGTGTTTGTTGAAACTTTTAGCGACTTCGGAGTTTTAGATGTTCTGTCACAAAAGTTGTCTGAAGAAAAAGAGTATGTCTCACTGCTGCTTGGAGTTAAGGAGAAAAGTGTAAATCAAGCAAGTAACATGTTCAATAGAGAGGTTTGCAGAGACAAGATCACTGACATCATGGTTGCCACAATGTTAGCAGAAATTCCCGTGGAAATCCAAGAATTAAACATTCATACGATAAATACGAAGACTTTCAGATTGCAGTGATAAAAGCAATACATGAAGATTATTGCGCAACATAGGGCTACACATTAAACACTACAGGACAAATATGTAGTAAATGAA
>NW_022729622.1:0-1791 GCF_011630105.1 Anneissia japonica | reverse complement strand
TAATAATAATAATTATATTAGTAATAATAAAACTATTAATAATAAAACTATTAATAATAATAATAATTTTTTATTTTTTTTTTTATTTATTCATTTGTTTTTTATACTGGGTTTCTTCTTCAGTAACAAAATACTGTTCTCCCAGAGGGCCAAGTTCACATAAAACAGTCCACGACAGGGGCCGGGTGAACCAGTACACCGGGGTAACCCCCTACTCATCTCGAAGAATGTACTGGGTTCTTTAAAGTGCACATGAGCATTTGTGTACACTGGGCCTACGGTTTATAGTCCTTATCCGAGAAGACTTGTTCCACCACTAGAACCATAGGAGCGAGTCGGCCGCGAACCTATAACAATAAAAATAATAATAATAATAATAATAAAATATATTTAAATATATTTTGAGAGTGCAATTTCCAATCATCTAGAGGTGCAATAATCATAAATTTTCTCGCCTCAGCCAAAACCGTGGTGGGGCTGATGTGTACAGACCCACAACCTGTGGATTGGTCCCTCCCTGGGCCCCCTCTATTTCAAATTTCTGGATCCGCTACTAAGCGGATATGTAAGTTGTGCCTAGGCATGGCACTGCTAAGGTAGCATCTGATTTATCAAGGATTATTGATACTATATATTAATTTTAAAAAAAGAAATCACCTCCCAACATAAGTATTTAATTTTAAAGAGGTGATGCTAAACAAGTATTTTTTTTATTTGGCCTAATTTAATTTAAGGTTTTTTCTCCAATATTTCAACATAGATGGTTATATATTATTGTGCAGTCACCTTGGCCCTATGATGTTTTTGCGCACATAGGCCTACCTCCCTACCAGCAATTTTCTACACAGATATGAGTTAGATTACTTCTTAGTGTTATCCTGCAAATTAAATTCTGATCACGCCAATTTCATCCTCAATGTCCAGTATTCATACAGCACTTTGTTTCAAAGTACTTCACATTTTGCCAATTCATTTGAATTCAAATTCAATTAAAAATACTTTATTATCCAAAGGGATATTCATTTGGCCATGGTATAATATATCAAACAATGTAAAATGAATAAAATACATATACAATAGTTTAAAAAGAAAGTTTATACATGAAAAATCATTTTTAAATCAGGGATTTAAACAATAAGTGTTAGGTTTGTTTTCTTTTATTAAATTAATAAAAAAAAAAGTAACACAACAATTTATGAAACAATTTAAAATAGAAGAATATTAAAAAATCCTCAAACTCTCCGGACTTGTATTATTTTTAATAATATTCTATTATTTTTATATCATTATTTATATTATTTTATAATTATTTGTTTATTTTGTTATTATTGCAGATTACATACATTTACTTAATGTGTTTTTCACTAAATTAGGACTACTGTATATCTGAGAGACTGCACTTGAACTATCTAGAAAAATAGTCAATGATAAAAGCAAGTGAGTCCAAAAAACACACGTCTGTCCACACATTAATAAGATACCCAATGAAATTACAAATAGCTTTGTTATAATAATCTTATTATTAGGACTCACATTATCATTAAAATGTTTTTTATTGAAATGTTTTAGAAAACTTATTAGGTCAATATGTAATATGATGATCTCATTGCTGCCCCTCATTGTCAATCCTTCACTTTATTAAATGTTTATTTACATCTCAGAAAAACATAGTTTTTCATTTTTTTTAATTATTTATAAATGTTATGGCTTATAATTTAACTTAAAGTTAATTATTGTTGAACTCATTTTGTCTATCCCTCAGATGAATTTTGTTTATGGTTCCAGCTATAT
>NW_022729621.1:0-940 GCF_011630105.1 Anneissia japonica | reverse complement strand
GCGGTCCTCGACGAAGACGACGACTCCGTCGTCGGCTACCGGTACTTCCTTAACCTGTTGGGTTTAGTGCAACGCGTCGCCGGGGTGTCCAACGCCATGGGCGAACTCTGCTACATTCTGCTCTCTGGCATAAACCAACTTCGCCCGCACAGTTCGATGAGCATGCACGCCATACTGGTCGGGCCGCCGGGCACCGGCAAGATTTCGGTGATGGTGGCAGCGAAGGGCGTCGTGGGCAACGCCTATTCGGACGACGTGACGTACAGGACGCAGAAAGCGGTGCTCGTCGAGAATGCGAGCAAGTACAGGAACTCGAAAAAGATGAGGTTCATGAACGAGTTCGTTCCTCCGTCGACCGGTTCCAAAAACGACAAGAACCCTCTGGCTGTCGAGAGCAGTCAGGAGGCGGCGATCATGAAGGAGGAACTCGACTCCGGGTGCACCAGGTCCGAACGCACGGAGAAGGTGATAGATCCCAACACAGGAACCACCCGCCACGGAGTCAGAGAGGCGGTGAACGTGTGCAACAGCGCAACGTTCATGGCCATGAACGAGAAGGAGGTGTGCTACTCGATAGACACGCGAGTCACCACGTTCGACGTCCCTCCCAGCGACGTCGTCAACGTGTCCAAAAAAACCGAGGGTTTCGAAGCCAGGTTAGGTCGTTACAAGCTGAGGGCGAATTACGGCATGCTAAGGCATTTGGTTATGGAGACGTCTCGCCTGATCGAATTGGGCCTCTACCCTCGACGTTTCGACGAAGACGATTGGCACTGCGAGAGAATGCTCATATTGACCTGGGACAGGTTAGCCTCGGTGTTGGAAAAGTTCAATCTGAAGTTCGGTCTGCAGACCGACATGCGGCTCAGAGCACACGTGTTCGAGCTCACGCGTCTGCTTGGCTTGATTTTCGGTGTTGTAAAGGTGTACGGATGCCCGC
>NW_022729620.1:0-581 GCF_011630105.1 Anneissia japonica | reverse complement strand
TATAGGTCGGGGCACCTATTTTTTCATACTCGCAGATTCCACATATTTAACGTTTGAAATGTATTTACCATGTATGACCCGGTTGGTTAAGGCGTCTGCAAAACTAATTTGAATATTATTTACTATTATGATTTCCCTGCTGCAATATACTGTAAGCTGTTTTAGCTTTTCTGTAGCATATGTGAGTCTTTCATGAGAGAAAGTGCCTATGGGGTTAAATCTGCACGTTATTCTATAGGTCTCCGTGGTCTAATGAATATGACACCCGCCCTGACAGGGAGAGTGTGCAGGTTCGAATCCTGACAGAGACACTTTTTTTCATACAACTGAATTGTGTAATCTAGAAATCAAGTTAATAATACATATATAATTGCTTAATATACAGAAGAGGACGACAAGGCTCTTGGCGAACCTGATAAACAGTTTTATATGGCAGTGGACATTAGATCTGTGAATAATGACCGTTACCATGATCCCGTGTACTATCCATTGGAACGATTTGGTTTCGAATACCGTCTGGAGATCGCCCAAATGAATGAAATCAGCTTTCTTCTTCCACCTTCACCACCTCTTACGCAATA
>NW_022729619.1:0-516 GCF_011630105.1 Anneissia japonica | reverse complement strand
ACACCAAATGACAGTGCTAGCCAAAGAGGATCGACAACCTCATCTGTCCATGCGAGACGGTGCATTGAACTAAAGGCCAGAGCTACTGCACTGGAGAGACAACGGAAATTAAATGAAAGACAGATAGCCATTGAAGAGGCCTTAGAACAGGCACACCTACAATATAGATACTCAATGGAGAGAGAAAAGAGAAAGCTTAGAGCAGAAGAAGAAGATATAGAAATAAGAAGACAACTTGAGATAGAGGAGGCTTTAAACAAAATAAGCTTGTCTCCACAACATACAGTAATAGATCTGTTTAAACCAGCATCTACAACACAAACCTTAGGAGCAGCTCAACATCCTGTAGCATCCAATGCTCAATCCATAGGAGCAGCTCAACTTCCTGTAGCATCCAACGCTCAAACCATAGGAGCAGCTCAACATCCTGTAGCATCCAGTGCTCAATCCATAGGAGCAGCTCAACTTCCTGTAGCATCCAATGCTCAAACCATAGGAGCAGCTCAACATCCTGTA
>NW_022729618.1:0-900 GCF_011630105.1 Anneissia japonica | reverse complement strand
TTCTTTGCCGGGGTTCAGGGTTGAACTTTAGTTGGTAATCGTACCCGCTGCAATTAAGGGCTTCCTGGTACGGTTGTGTAGCTTTGCTGAACGACTCTTCGCCTGATGAGATATTCGAGAGATATTTATTAATGGCTGGCGGGATATTCCGGATTATCGACGGTGGGTGGTTGCTGTCGCAGTGGACGTAAAGTGGTGTGTTGTTTGGCTTAGTATAGGGTCGGAAAGTACCGGTTCTTACATCCAGTGTTACGTCAAGGTAGTCGACTGACTTCTTGTTGGCTTCGATAGTTATTTTTAAATTATTGTCTCTAAATACCTTGCATATGTCCTTCTTTATTAACTCGATTTGCCGTGGCGATTCCTCAAATACGGCTAATCCATCATCACGGTATAAACCTATATTATTCCCAGTATCGATTTTTTTGCCAGCATAATAATGTTGGTTTCTTCATCACTGATTGTGCCATAGATGCAAACGCGAGCGCTTTTTCAAGTAGTTCTGGTGATATGGATGGGTAGAAGTCGTTTATGTCGAAACAAATAAATGAGTGTTTAGCTTTGTTCCGGATGTTTCTTAATGATAGAATCTGTGCTCTTCCATTGGTTTAACTTAGTTGACGTAATAACTTTTCTGTTTATTCGTTTTAGGATTCTTTTACTTACAATTCCGATTTCTGACTTTGGAGGGTTGATTAGCCTACATGTTGGGTTGTTTTCAAAGTTCGGCTTATGGTCCATTAAAATTACGAATGCGTCTTTTTCTGCTATGCGTTCAATCCTATTAGTCAAATTTAGTTTCTCGGCGATACTATCTAGGTCCTAGGCTAGTCACTCTGCTACGTATACTACTACCGCATAACAAAGAGAAAGCGACCCACGCGGTGCATTCTTAAATTT
>NW_022729617.1:0-683 GCF_011630105.1 Anneissia japonica | reverse complement strand
ACGATTTTATAGATCATAATGGCTGATCGGACATGTTGACGTCATCATATTGCCATTTGAATTAATAAAAAAATATAATTTTATTTATGACGTTATTACTTTTTATACTCGTTTGAACGTACTCGCTTATCTTGATTGATTGTCTCCCACCTGTGAGTATGTTATAGCTAAATCAATTCTCTTTCGGACGTGTCCATTTATTTTTTATTTTGGTGACGTCATCATGGTCAAAAAGGCTTTTTTGGAGCCTTCTCATCTTTCTTTCTTGAAAGATGTAAACACATTGAAAATAGAGGGCGGCAGACTTTATTTCGACACTATCAGACCGATAGTTTGTATACTGTAAAGGAAAAATTCGTGTGGCATTTCCAACCAACTTGACAAGGTTTAAATTCATGTGCCATTACCGTCGTCAGGCACGTCGTTTAAGGTATTTGTACTTGTGCGTTAAAATTTTTAAATTGTTAATATCACTTTTCAGATAACTTAAAGCACGTTTCAAGTCATTTTGAATATTCCAAAACTTTCCAAAATTTACGCGCCGTACGTTCATTTCCACGCCCACAGCACGTACTGAAGCTGGAAATTACATTTCGGTTACATGTTTTGGGTTTGTGACACTAGGCATTTTTCGTTTTGACTACGCGGCCAGTCTACTACGAACTAATAGAGCGTAACGGACA
>NW_022729616.1:0-789 GCF_011630105.1 Anneissia japonica | reverse complement strand
TTTTTTTTATTTAGTTATATATTTTTTTTATTAATTTATTACTATTTTAATTTTATTTATTCATATATATATATTATTTACTTATTCATTATTTATTTATTTATTTATTTTATTTATAGGCCTATTATTATTATTATTTTATTTATTTATTTATTTATTTATTTTTTGTTAAGTAGTATGTTAGTCAAATTATCCATTTACGGAATTACAGTTATCTGGTACCAGCCAAGCAGATTTCGGCTGATTTGCGGCAACTTGAACGTATTAAGTTTAGCAATAAGGTGAGTGTTAATTTCGTCCGGTTTTTAACCTAATATTTGCTGCTTAAACAATACGTACTGACAGGTACTAACCATAGCCTGGTGTTGCCCTGTAGGCCTATCTTTCCCCTAACACAGACAAAATAATTTTGAACAATGTTATAAAACATCTTCACATATTAATCTCCAACACACTTAAAAATAAAGGTGCATCAAAAGGTGCAAAGATAGAAAATGGTACAAAGTTGTACCTTTTCATCATACAAAGGTGCAGAGAGGGTGCAGAGTTAAACTAAACGATAAAAAGGTACATTGTTGCACCTTTTGCTATCAGAAAATACAGATGGTCCAAATATGCACCTTAATGCGAAATATATGTCTAGAAGTTGAACCTTTTTCTTACAAAAGACAGGCCTGTAAGTACTCTTTTTTTCATTTTTAATCCCGTCGCGGTCTAGTTCTTTATTATACAGTCTAATTAATTGTTTGGTGTAGGCCTGCCTTCCTGTAAGGAAGGCCCTAATAATAG
>NW_022729615.1:0-1572 GCF_011630105.1 Anneissia japonica | reverse complement strand
TTTTATTTACAACATCTAATAATAAAAAATTGCGTTATTCGAAAATAAATATTGTCTCTGCGATTTTGTCATCGCATGCCGTAGCTCGTTTTTATGTCCTGCACCATCGTTCGGCCACTGGCGATCGATTCGTAGACGTCCTTCAGTTCACGAATGCGTATGTTTCGTTCGCTCGAAAACAGATCTCGTTGAATACGTTCGTCGATGCTCTTGCAAGCTCGATCGAGGTGAAACAGGACGTCGTGTTCCAAATCTTTCAGTCCCATTTTGTTCAGCTTTTCGTTCAGCCAGCACAGATCGGTCCTGAACCTTCGTATGGATCTTTTCAAATCTTCCAGCTTGGAAACGGAAAAGTAATATAAACAAAAATAATAAGTTAGTTTCTCTAGGCTATCGTCTCAGGCGCAGAGGGTGACGGGAGATATAAGAATGTCTTTACTCACCTCTTTGTGAACGGAAACGATGTCTGCAGGCAGGTTTCTTTTGCCTTCGTCCTTCTCTGACTTGAGCGACGGTCGGCAACCTTTCGATCGAATCTTTTACTGTCGTTCCGACGAATAGTGTGTGATGTTAAAGAATGCTTCTCGGGAAGAATGCTGCGACTTCGGTTGATCCCGTAACGGTTGTTTCTCCACCGGTTCGGTCTTCGGCGGTTGTTCATGCGGCGGTTTGAAATCTGGCGGTCGATCGTGTTATCGTTGTACCAAGAGTACATCTCGATCATCTTCTACGAAACGAATTCGAATGGTTTAATTTCCCTTGGAGTAACTTAAATAAGGTGTACTGTGCTGACGTCATGGGTACCTGTTTTCGTCATCGGTTCGTGACTAAGGGGGCGCCGTGTACGACGTCATGCGTACTGCGGCGATCATCATGGGCCGACGTCATCGGTTCCTGAATAAAGTATTATTATGATAGGATGACGTCATGCCCCCCCCCGAT
The DNA here is from genome assembly GCF_011630105.1 of Anneissia japonica. Taxonomy (NCBI): domain Eukaryota; kingdom Metazoa; phylum Echinodermata; class Crinoidea; order Comatulida; family Comatulidae; genus Anneissia; species Anneissia japonica. The sequence continues at coordinate 630 of NW_022729615.1, read as the reverse complement.
CGATGCATATAAAAGAAAACTTGGATCGAGTCCTCAACACTTCAACGAACCCTACTCATTCGATGCAAGATGGACAGCGAAGGATTTGTCACGTGCCCCTTCTTCCGAGACCACCGGGTCAAGTGGTCCCGATTTCATCGCCACTTCTGCAAATGCAAGGCACGATACGATGGAGACGAAGAAATAGAACTTTGCCGTTTGGGGTGTCTTACCGGCGTGGAGATCAGCAAGATGGCCGAACACGAGGAAATATGTTCGATGAGGCAGCTATACGTCCAACCTTCAAGTTCGCCGACGAGGCACGGAAGTCTCGCCCTCCCGACTTACGGGGAATATCGAGAGCCGGAGGAATACTGGGACCTAGAATGGCAACCTAAAATGTAAGTAACTCTCTTTCCCCTCTTCTCGTTTCGTTTTACTTTATCGTTTTGTAACAGAGCTAATCGTTTGAATACTTTTATTTTTTTTAAATCTCAGATTGGAGGACGTCGTTTTACCAGTGGAGGAGACGCCCGCCGAAAACTTTGCAACGGTCATCGCAAGAAGATGCGTAGTCCACAGGCGAAGCGACGATCCCTTTAACAGAAGTGTGGCGAAGTACATGGAAACCGACGTCTCAGTACCCACGTC
>NW_022729614.1:0-1089 GCF_011630105.1 Anneissia japonica | reverse complement strand
ATCTGTATATCTGTATTGTAACAACATCTATCAGCACTGCATACTTTCGGATCGACGATTCGAAAAAGTAACCAAAAGTCCAAAAGTATATGTACTGCGCATGACTGGACTACACAGGCAAAGCTCCCCGGTGTGTTATTTATTTACATCTAGTAGGCCAAAGAATAAGCTAGGCCTACGTGTTTGCAAAACTGGATAACCTGAAAAAAAAATTGTGTATGGTGTATGGCTCGCATGGCTCGCTGACTCGCATGACTCGCACATTGGCTGGCATGACTCGCTGGCTCGCACTTTGGCACTACTCAGAAGTTTTGATAGGCCTATATGTATATACAATAGTTTGTCATCATTATCTGTTTTATCAGTAACAAAATTTCATTGTAGGCCAATATAATGTAAATAGTATTTTATTAAAGAACAACGTACACTTGTGCTTTTTCTACGACAAATTGTTGATCGACCTATGTTGTCCGACCTGTGTGTTTTTGGCCTGCACAACGCAAATGATGAGACCGAAATAACCAAGCAAGTAAAGTTTGTGTTCTTGTACAGTACTATTTTTGTTGACATCTTTTTTCCCTCATATCATACATGATTAACGTAGCACCTCTTCTTGTCAAACTATACATAGTTTAAATTGGAATGCATAAGGTGGCAACACATATCTAGCAGCATGCATCGCCTCAGAAGACCTTAACCGCGTGTATCAATGTGGTTTGGTTTCTTTACAATTAAGATTAAAACCTTTAATGATGAAAAAGATTAATGATGTGTGTTTAACAGCACACATCATCGGCACTTTAGAAGCGTGTACAGGCTGCACAATCGCTGAACGACGAAGCGGCTCAATTAAAACTATTTTCTCGATATTGAAACGTATCTTTGTTATTATTATTATTATTATTATTATTATTATTATTATTATTATTATTATTATTATTATTATTATTCAAAAAAATAATAATAATAATTATTATTATTATTATTTTTTTTTTCTCAGACTCAGGCCCTCCAAAAATGTTTCGCGGCCAAAATTTGGGCCGCGGCCCATAGTTTGCTGAACGTCGTCTTAATGATTTGTTAGGTCTA
>NW_022729613.1:0-907 GCF_011630105.1 Anneissia japonica | reverse complement strand
TGAGAAGCTTAAAAGTATGATAACAAGCCCACCAGTCCTTGCATATTACCATGTGACCAAACACTTAACCCTTACATGCGATGCATCCCAGTATGTTTTAGGCTGTGCATGCCTCCAAAATGGTAAACCAATAGCATTTGCCTCACGAACAGTGACAGAAACCGAACAGCGCTATGCACAAATAGAAAAAGAGCTGTTAAGCATTGTGTTTGCAACAAAGAAATTCCATCAGTACATATACTGTCTCTTATACACATCTAGATGTGTATAAGAAGACCATCAACCACTGATAACCATTGTGAAGAAGCCACTTCACAAAGCGCCAGCTCGTCTGCAGAAATTACTAATGCAGTTACAAAGATACCACTTTGAGTTGGTATACAAGAAAGGTGCTGAGCTATTTTTGGCAGACACCTTATCACGAGCACCTACTACAGATACTGGTGATGATGATTATCTGTATGAAGTCATGGAAGTATCGCACATCTCTGATGTTAAACAGGAAGAGCTGCGAAGTGCAACGAAAGAGGATCGCACTCTACAGATGTTAATTAACACAATATTTAAGGGATGGCCAAAAACTCCGAAGTCGTGCCCTTCAGAAATACGAAGTTATTTTACTTTCAGAGATGAACTCTCAGTAGACAATGGAATAGTTATTAAAGGACATAAAAGCATAATTCCTATCTCTCTCCAGTCATCATATACACAAATACTACACAAAGGACATCCTGGAATAGAAGCTACAAAACGCAGAGCACGGGAAATTGTCTATTGGAGATCAATGTGCGATGACATAAACAAGTTTGTGTCATCCTGCCAGGTATGTAATGCCCTAAAGGCACATAACATTCCAGATCTACCATGGACGATTGTTGCCACAGATATATTTGAGTGGAACAATAAG
>NW_022729612.1:0-669 GCF_011630105.1 Anneissia japonica | reverse complement strand
TTATTGTTTTTAAAATATTATTATTGTTATTATTGTGCATATTGTTAGGTATAGGCTAACGTATGTTACCACAATAACTCAATTTATTGGAACAATTCTTATACAGTATTTATTTATTTACATTTTTGTAAACTTTGATTGATACAGACAGATAATTATAAAACAAAAGTTGATTGACACCGACGCACACCATCGCGTCTGCGTTTAACTCACACAGACCCGACGCGACAACAAATCGCGTCGGGCTGCGTCGTGCGACGCTGTCTGAGTTGGCCTTAAGTCAAGATTTTTATCATATTACTTAAATGAAGATTAACAATCTTGCTTAACAATAATAGCAAAATTACATTACAGTACCTTACCATACCGCTCCTTTACAGTATAATTATAAAAATAATACTAAGACTAATGATAATAACTTGAGTCATTAGAGGGTACAGTATTTCCTTGAAGGCCCTACTTATTTCACTAACGAGTTACTAAAAATTGATCGGTAATGAAATGTTTGTGTAGGTCACAAAGTTCGAGTGCTCAAATTAAACATAGGCCTACATTGAAACTCAAATTGGCTTTATTAATAATATTTTTGCTTATGTTCCTGTATTATCAACAAACACTTCCTGAAATCGTTTTAAAACAGCTTAAAAATGCTCAGATCGTCGCGGGGTG
>NW_022729611.1:0-1728 GCF_011630105.1 Anneissia japonica | reverse complement strand
GGGTAGCCCATAAGACTTTTCCCAGATATTTTGCATATGGGCCCCATGTGGGATTGTTACCTGGGCAGTTTCATTCTGCATACCACAAACAAAACGATCACGTAGTGCATCGTCTAAAAACGTTCCAAATTCACAAGAACTAGCCAAATTTTGTAGTTCCACAGCATACTGCGCAATAGATTCTCCAATCCGCTGACCACGTTTATAAAAACGAAAACTTTCGGAAACAATAAGGCGTTTTGAGCCATAATGCTGGAGTAACAATGCACGTAAATCAGAGTAACTTCTACTACTAACATGTATCGGCTCGGAAAGACTTTTAACAGTCTTATAAACTTTAGCCCCAATAACACTTAGTAGAACTGTTGATTTCTTAACATCAGGCACCTCATTTGCCAAAAAATATAATTCAATCCGCTCAAGATAGTCAGTAATCTCCTCGGTTTCATCGTAAGGACCAGTCTGTCCTATAAACGACGAATAAACAGCAGGACCTTTGACCTCCTCGGCCATTCTGCAAACAGAGTATTACTAATAAACACAAGAAAAACTCAGCACAACTGCTATAATGAGTTTATCTAAAACACAATACGGTATGACTTAGGATCGTCAAACAACCCGCTGCCACCATGTAGTATCCTTGACACGAATATAAATATAATACACGATGATATCCAAAACATCAAGAACTTTATTTTCACTATGCTCAGATACTCGACTCGAAATTACTACCTTTTGTTAAGAAAGCACAGCTTATATACAGCATGCCAGGTGTACCTAATAATATTTAAATCTATCGTTACTCAAGAGGGCGCAATATTACAACACTGTTGATTGTAACCCCAAAACGAACGGCGCTTCAGAAAATACAGTACAAGTATACCAATTATTCTCGCAAACTTCATATCCTATCGCGTTGTTTGTGTTTTAAGTTAACTATAGTATAGAGGCCTAGTCCAAAACCTTGTTGCAAATCCCAGCCCACATATATGGGGTGCCATATGCAGCAAAAGTCCGTGTTAAAATCAAAATGTAATTGTAAAATTCAATGTCTGATTTATCAAAACGTAGGCGTAAATTTCTCAAAATGTAGATCTAGTTTCCTAAAATGAAGTTCTAATTTTTGAAAACGTAGTTCAAATTTTCCAAAATGTAGTTCTAATTTCTTTAAAACGTAATTCAAATTCAAAACGTAGGTCTAACTTGATCAAACGCCCTCTCCAAATTCTTTTCCAAAACGCAAATCAAAACCCAGCCTGGTTTGAAATGCATTTTACAACAACACTAGAACATGGACTTTTGCTGCTTATGGCACAGACACACAAAATGTAAATCAAAACTAGTCAGCCAAGCGTGACATGGGCCTGTTCCATTAATGATGGGGGAATCATTTTTCGCTGCAGTCCAATGCCGTGAACAACGCTACCCAGTGCGTCTGCTAATTTTTAATGGTCAGGGTACCTCGATCTCGAGCCCTATGCTAGGCATTATAGGCAATGTGGGTTGGGATTTGCAACAGGGTCTTGGACTAGGCCTCTATACTATAGTAGGAGGCCTGGTCCTAGTCTAGGCCTATAATAAGAATTTTAAAATATTCAAAAAAACTGTACACTTCAAAAAATAAAAATAAATTAAGTTAACACAAACAACGCGATATAGGATATGAAGTTTGCGAGAATAATTTGTATCCTAGTACTGTATTTTCTGAAGCGCAGTTGTTACAATCAG
>NW_022729610.1:0-537 GCF_011630105.1 Anneissia japonica | reverse complement strand
AAGTGGACCTATCCGCTAAGCCCAGGCCCTTGGATCTGGATATTCTGGACAGCGCCGCCAACGAGGAAATTGATTATTATAAAATTAGAAACAGGCAATGAGACGCCAATTGACTTTGACCAATAATGCATGGAACCCAGCTTAATTTCCAATTATTATTGCACACTTGACCTTCAGTAGTTCATGTATCGCGTGTGAAATATATCCACAAGCTGTGTACACAGTGGTTATTACTTTTTCCAAGTTCGTTGTTATCTTTTAACAAGAATTTGTCGTTGGTATTATTTAATAAGTAATGTGATTACTACTACAAAATTTGACAAGTTGTGATATTTTTCCTAATTAAATGAAGATTAGAATAAGTCTGATTGGAAATGTAACTATCTAATCACATTTTGTTATTAAAGTCAACTTTCTACAATTCAAAACACGACGTGGATTTGTCTCTTGAATTGGAAAAATGAAATAATGCAATTAATTATAAAGCACATGTTGTTTGACTGGTAACCTTTGTAACAGTAGGCCCTGGTGATGATA
>NW_022729608.1:0-1123 GCF_011630105.1 Anneissia japonica | reverse complement strand
AAGATGACCAAAAAGAATGGAAATTTGTTAAAACAATGTCAGGAACCCAAAATATGTAAAATAACATAATTTCTAGCTTCCGTACGTGCTGCGCACGTAAAAATGTGCGTGCGTAGTGGAAAATTTCAAAAAAATTTGAAATGCTCAAAATGGCCTAAGACGTGCTCTAATGTAGTCAAAAAGTGATATTGAGCATTTTGAAATTTTGGCGCACGTATACGCGCGCGTAATAAAGCGCACGCGTCAAATTAGGGTACAGTACATTCAACATTAACCCGAAGTTCATGCTCACTTAATACGATTTTGAAATGGCAACTGGTTAGGCTGATATTATTGATAATGTAAAAACGCAAAATTGCGCGTAGATGACGTCACGCATGACTGAGCGCGTTGAAAAGCTTACCATGACTATTCCAGACCAAGACAAATGTTTGCTGACAGTGATATTTGCGTAACTCGTGGCAGTTTTTGAGATATCGTGCGAACAAAAAAGGGGAGAAAGAAAGAAGAATAAGAAAAACTAGATTTGAACTCGTCACTGAGGACGAGTTAGGTTATCCGCCGTACTTTGACCCTCACGAAGCATGCACGGTTCTGATTGAAAAGTATTATATGCTAAAACATGCTCTATTTAAAGAGTAATTTTGAGCATTTTAAAAGGAATTTTAAAGGAAAAGAGTGATTTTGAGCATTTTAAGGACTTACGATTGTGTACACAAACGTCTTAACGTCACTGCGCACGGTAGTATTAATACAGTGTCACAAACCTAACACATGTAACCGAAACGTAATTTCCATTTTCAGTACGTGCTGTGGGCGTGGAAATGAGCGTACGGCTCGTAAATTTTGTAATATTCAAAATGACCTGAAACGTGCTTTAAATTATCTGAAAAGTGATATTAACAATTTTAAAATTTTAACGAACAAGTACGAATAGCTTATACGACATGCCTGACGACGGTAATGGCACATGAATTGAAACCTTGCCAAGTTTAATTTAAAACCCCCTGTTGGTTGGTAATGCCACACGAATTTTGCCTTTACAGTAAACGAACTATTGGTCTGATAGTGTCGAAATACAGTCTGCCGCCCTCTATTTTCAATGTGTTTACATCTTTCAAGA
>NW_022729607.1:0-650 GCF_011630105.1 Anneissia japonica | reverse complement strand
TATGTAATTAGTATCTAATAATGACTCAAAGTATATTACAGTGATATATTTTATTTAAAACTAAAAATTATGATTTTACTATTTAATTTATCTGATTTTTTACAACACTAAAAAGCCTATGTTATGGGCATGAACACTATTTACTCAATAAAAACTTGAAAAAAATATATTTTATTATCAGAGAAAGTAATTTTGTTTGGATTTATTTTTATCAATATAGTTTACTGAATATATTAATGACAATGCAATTGATATTTTACACCAAAAGTTCAATCGCTAAAAATGCGAATTTGAAAGAATATTTGAATATAGTGTAAAACATAGACCTTTTGATTTAAACATTATTTACGCGATTTTACATTATAACCATCATTTAAAATATACTAAATTATGTTAAATTAGTATCTAATAATAACGAGTGTAATAATTAATGTATGGGTAATGTAACTGAGACGTTTGTTTTGTTTTTATGTTATGCCATAATTTCTTGTAGTTTATTTTCCTGTGTTTATAATTTTCTACGTTTCACTTGCAGGTGCGTCGAACTATTCTTCATTACTTGGCGTTTGTTCCCTATCTACCCACACGTGTATCATCATTAAGACGCGCGCTGCAAAAATCAAGCATCAAAGTTAATGGGAGAGACAACG
>NW_022729606.1:0-1459 GCF_011630105.1 Anneissia japonica | reverse complement strand
TAGATAGTATCGCCTCATTTAGAACATAAAGCCAATGTCACAACCCTGAGAAATAAAATACAGCACACTGGAATGATACACTGCTCATAAGCACTCTTTCAACCACGATAACAACCAGAATAGCACGCATACATTTTGGATTCTCAAAGACAGTAAGACGCCTTTCACTGAAGTTTTACATAATCGAATAGGACAGAGTTAATTTCAACTTGCTGTCACCGTAACAAATACTTAATCAAGAACTACCGTATTAATCAACACAATTTCCACGTCTAGTACTCAATCAATATATACCTGTTTACCAAATCAAAATGCTCTCATTTACCTGTAAAATCACACTGTCTATATTATATAATGATAAATATATTTTGAATGTTAAAGAAGAGGAATCTGCGAGAAAAAAAAAAGTTGCCAAATCCAGGATTGGAACCTGGAACCTTTTGCTGTTTATGAAGAAGTGCGAAGTGCGATTCGATCACTGTTTATTCGTATGATAAATAACTGCTTATTGTAGTTTAATGATTAGTTTTGTCTTATTCTGTAAATCAAACTTTATTAATAATTTAGCTATCAGCAAAACAATTAATTAAATAGGCCTGTCAGATAAAATGTCTTATAAGTATATTTATAATAAGTGTATAAAGTTTAATTAAGATAATAATATGTAGACATAAATGAAATAAATTAATCAATAATAATAATCTACTATTATACACCCAAATTAAGGGGCTGACTAGAGCCTCTGTCAGGATCCTGGCATAAAAAATCCATGTGTTCGCGTTGGGAGTTTTTTTCATGTTTTTTTTATACCACAATATTAAGCATTGACAATCAAAATAAACACTATGTAGATAGGGGAATTATAATGTTTGGTTTATTTGTATTTATTTATTTTATTTCAACAATATTTTGTGAGGGTGGTCCATCCAGCCGGGGCTGATCATTTGGGATCTCGTCGAATAAACGACACTAGGCGTTTAATTGTTCAGAAGACTTTTTTCAGGGGCAAGCTATTCGAGGGAGTCGTTTATTTTTTGTGTAAAATGAATACGTACTATATAAACTCAAAACCCCTTCGACTGTAAATGTGGAACCAACACTTAATTAATGTCAAAATGTGTTACAAAAACCTATTGAGGTTAGAAAAAATGAAATTCTACTGGGAAAAACATTAATAGAAAGTGTTGGGAATGATGTTTCCATTAGATCTGTTTACAGTCAAGGGAGAATTTATTTGAGGAAAAATGTACGCCACGAGGGGTTTTCGAAGGAGGCGTTTATTCCACATTGAGAGTCTTGAAGGGGCGTTTATTCGTGGGAGCGTTTATTCAAAGCGGGAACAAATACGGGTATTAGGCAAACTGTTTTTTGGCAAACTCAGTGGCGTCGAGAGACAGTAAGGGCCCCGGGGCAACACTTCACATGGCCGGGCCCCACTTCACTTAGGACACCTACTCGG
>NW_022729605.1:0-540 GCF_011630105.1 Anneissia japonica | reverse complement strand
CGTGCACTCGATGGTGGACGATCCGAAGACGTTGTCGTCCTTCGTAACGTCCGCGCTCAGATTTTACAAGTACAGGTCAAACAAAATCGAACTTCCGGTATTCAACAAAGACGAGCGGCAACGACTGGTCACGGCGTTCGGGGGCAGAGCTGTGGCGTCCGACGACGGGAAGCGATTGACGATGGACGTCGAAGAGCGCGTTCCCCTCATCATGCCGAGAGGCGAGAAGGACGCCGTTGCAACGAAACGTTCGGACAGTTACTTAGATTCTCGCGATCAGGACGTATCGTTCGCAAAACGAGGTAGGACGGCACATCGAACGGACGTATTCGAGTCTTCGACCGACGAAGAAGAAGAAGATCGCATCCTGCATCAGTATTAGCAACTTCGTTCTCCTTCTCGTCCTCAGTTCATCCGATTGGACGTCCTGCAGCCGCGGACGGTGATTTACCGCGACACCCCGGATGACATATCGCCGATTGCTTGCGATGGACGTCCTGCAGCCGCGGACGGTGATTTACCGCGACACCCCGGATGACA
>NW_022729604.1:0-652 GCF_011630105.1 Anneissia japonica | reverse complement strand
ATTTATCCTATCCATACTCACAGCATTCCTAGGGTACGTTCTACCATGAGGACAAATATCATTCTGAGCAGCAACAGTCATCACTAACCTACTTTCAGCAGTACCCATAATAGGTGGTACATTAGTAGAAACAGTATGAGGAGGATACTCAGTTGGGGACCCAACCTTAAAACGATTTCTAGTCTTACATTTTCTAATACCATTTTCTATAATTGCCGTATCTCTAATTCACTTAGTATTCCTTCACGAAACTGGCTCCAACAATCCAATAGGAATTAACCCTAACATAGACAAAATTCCATTTCACCCTTACTTCTCCTTTAAAGACATCCTAGGCTTTTCATTCCTCTTAACCTTTTTAATTACCTTTTCCCTGCTTCTACCATACTTAACCACAGATCCNNATAGTCACACCCCCTCACATCAAACCTGAATGATATTTTCTCTTCGCATACTCCATTCTTCGAGCAATCCCAAACAAACTAGCAGGAATCATTGCCCTAGTAATATCCCTTTCTGTTCTTTTACTTATACCTATTCTTATTCGATCCAACAAACGATCAATAACATTTATACCACTAATACAAGTAACATTTTGACTCATAGTATGTAATTTTATTTTCCTTTCCTGACTTGGAGCTATACCCCTAGA
>NW_022729603.1:0-2408 GCF_011630105.1 Anneissia japonica | reverse complement strand
GTTAAATTATCATTTATATTTTAAATAATATTAGAATCCGACATTTATTTCTACTTGGTCAAATTAACTGTATAATCGGAGCACATACCCTTTTTTGAGATGACGTTTTCAAAAGCCGTTGAAATAGTTCGATTTTTCCATTTTTGAGACACGCGCAAAAAATCGGCACGAAATAGCAACCGACCATACTTAGGGCCATTAAATAAAAAAATGACCCAGAAAAAAAACACACACATAAAACTCCATAAGATCTTGGGGTTTTGTGAAAATTAGACATTTTATGTTATTACTTTCAAAGTTAAAGCCCTCCAAAAATGTTCCAAAATCAGTCTGGAAAAAAGACCCACTTTTTCACATTCTTTTCCCCTTTTTCACCATTTTTAAAGGGCCATAACCTTTGAACGGTATATTGGATTATAATAATTTAAACTGGAAAATGATCAGTGGAGTGAGTTCTGTAGATCTAATGTTTACAAAATTCAAAATAATGAAATTGAATTTTCTCATTGGGATACCTAGTATCACTGTGGCTAACCAGACACACAATTATTATGATGCCAGGTTTGCTGCCAACGGAATTTAATTAAGAGTTTTTAAGTCTGGTTGACAAAGCCACTTCACATTCATTAAAACAGGGATAAATTAATGGAATCAATTAAGTTTCCAATCCAAATAATGATTCCCACCTGAATCACCTGTAAATTTTTCACTAGTATTTGGGGACGTACTGAGTATTCGGTACAATAACACATCAGGTAGGGCAAAACATCACTCCTATGATATCTTCTTGACGCAAACTCTGATGTAAAAGCACTTACAGTACCCGCTGCTACTTGTGGATCAGATTCATCATTTGCCACTTAGCGCAAGCTCAGTGGTCATGCTAGTTACCTGGAGGTCGTGGGTTCGATTCTCACCCGAATCACTTGCAAATTTTTTTGGGGGGACGTAGTAAGTATTCGGTATGATAACACGTCAGGTAGGGCTAAACATTGCTCCAGTGATGCATAATGTGGCTACATACTACCTGCCTGTACTTACATCCGTATACAGTATTTAGGTATTCACAGCTGTGAAAAGGCAAGAGGTCTCCTCTTTTAACCTGCTGCATGTACTGTATTTAAATATCTCCAGTAAATGTATTATAATTTGGTTAGCTGTACATTTGATGATAATCTTGCTAACAGATGTGAAGTATGGTTTATGCTAATTAGCGAACTATAATCAAAATGTTGCATGCAAGGCCATTTCTCATTGGTTAATCAGTTCTTCCCAAGTCTTATCTATTACCCAGTGCCAAATGTGGTTTTTCTTTTTTTGGTTAATTTTTATGATAGTCTGTTCTTGTGTTTTCTCTGTTCTTTAAATCTCCTTTAAAGCATTTTATCTGCTTTTTCTTTACGTTCATCTTAACTTTTCTTTACTTGGACATGGCGCTTAGAGACTTCCTTTATGCATGCCTTATAAATCAACCTATATATTATTATATTATTACTGTTATTATTTATTATTATTATTGTTACTATTATTATTATTATTATCATCATTTTATAGTGGTGGCTTATAATAATACATAATACCAAAAGTTTTAACTAATTTGAAGACACAAGAAGAATTGCAGTAATCTCTTATTTTTTGAAAATTTGTTTGTGTGTTTAAAATGTATAACTTGTAATCTAAAGGTTGTATTAAAATATTTTCTGGTCTCATTTAAGGTTGATGTTACATTGCATTATAATAAAATTTTCAAGCCCTAACATTGAGTTGGGTTTACATTATTACCCTGATGTTACTTATCGGTAGGTGGTATGAGCAACAACAGCTGAAGGCTAGGCTAGGTGAGCACACTCCCACGCAATGGACATAGGTGTTACTACTCTGAATTGTAATTACATTTCGGAAGCAGTTCACATCGAAGGAGGCCATGCATCATGTGATTTTTACTACGATGACTTCGAAGAACCATGAAGGGGGATAAGCCCTAACAGTCACTGTTGAGTGAAAACAAATATTTATTTAACAGAAATATTTGGTTCGAATTATCAATAGAATCTGTGTTATGACTTGAAATAACCCAACCTCATCAAGTACTTTGCTCTACTCTACAACAGTTATTACATGATTGACCGAAAATTTAAAATCGTAAATTAGTGCGGTAGTTTTTTTTTTTCCCATGTGCTGACCATGACTCTATAAATATCCATTTACTTGTATGAATTCTATTAAGATTGATTAGGACTCTTAACTATCAATAACATAAGAACAAGTGGCTCTGCTGCTAAACAGTGTTGCTATAGACATATTTGGAACGGTGGAATATTCTCCACTTATTGCACTTAGTCGATAACTTTCATGAAATTCTGTTGACAAACGGCCTGTAATACAAGCAGAATATTGTACATTGTAAA
>NW_022729602.1:0-755 GCF_011630105.1 Anneissia japonica | reverse complement strand
AACATTGTTATTAATATACGTTCCCTAACGTAAAATTAAAGTGAAAACAATTTATTTGGCGCGCTACATCTCAGTTTATGACGCATTATGACACACGCCGTAGTGTGTCGACGTTGAGGTGCGGACAGGCGCATGCAGTGGTATGGAAGAGTAGAGCACATGTAAAGTTCGTTTACGTCGGTTATTTATCTTGGAAAACAAAAGGATCAGTGAGTTCAGTAAGTTTTCATTTCACAAGAACGTATATGGCTATAATATATCCTTTTTTTTAATTTCCAATTATTACTTATAAGGGCCTATAGGCACATAGTTATCTTCGGTAAAGTCAAAGCGACCTAGGCCTAGGCCTACTGTTGTACTACTAATACTAGGGCTAGTAGGCCTAGGCCTACCTAGGGCCTTTCCGTAGGCAGGCTAGTTGAAGATTGAAAGTAAGTAGGCAAGGCCTAGGACTTGCCAGGTTAGGCCTGATAGTGTACCAAGTTAGCTTAGCTAGGCTACTGCAATGAAGAGCAGACATTCAAGACCTGGCCATCAACATTTGGGAGCGATACTTTGATTACCGAAATATAAATGAAACGATTTATCCTCTCCTCGGCATTTTGACACCTTTTCTAAAAGAATCTGTTTTCCGACAAAAAACAAAACACGAAACTTAAGTACATCATTAATCGATTCCTTGCCTTGGCTTCAAACCTACAGGGGTATAGACTGACACCAAACTCACCATCATATCATTTTTATGATTAGGATAA
>NW_022729601.1:0-1117 GCF_011630105.1 Anneissia japonica | reverse complement strand
TGTACACAACAAGTGTGCAACACAAAGAGGCAACTGTTTCGTGTATGAAAAGGGACAGGGTAGACTTGGAAAAACTTTCAACCAAGCTTGCAGAATATTCTCCCTTCTCAGAGGAGTCGACAATGAGAAACATTATCACAGGAATAAATGCTGATAAAGACGTAAATGTAGAAGAACTTTTCACCATAGGTGAAGAAATAGTTAAAAATGTGGAAGGACAGTCGGTCTTTTCATATTCATACAGACGCAAGAATAAGGCCAAGACGCTAGCATCAGCTCGTCCCATCAAGGTGTCTGAGGATCAAACCATTGATCCAGGTCTCCTGTTTCAAAGGTTCTTGCTATTATCGCAATCTGGGAATCTCTGCCTAGATGAGGTAATGAAATACGAACTGTCACCATATCCCCCATCTTTGTTTGAAGCAAAGCATATTTTGCGTAAGCCTGAAAAGGCACAATTTCTGAATGCACTACGAAACCACGTCACTTCATCAGACGCTGCAGTACATTGTTCCATCCCCAAAACGGATCATTATGTTCATGATGGAGGCTCTCTTATCCACAGATTAAAATGGAGAGAAGGGAACACATATACTTCAATTGCAGATACCTACGCATCTTTTACGCTCAAACTATATGGTCAGGCCACCATAGTATTTGACGGATACAATGGAGGGCCAAGTACAAAATACAATGCACATCAACGACGAAAAACTCGAGTTACAAATAAGGTCAATATAACAGATTCAACAAAATTTGTTGGAAAAAATATTTCCTCTCAAACGTTATGAACAAACAGGCACTTATCCATCTGATTGCAACCCGCCTGCGTCAGAAAGCCTGCCATGTAATACAAGCTGAAGGAGATGCAGATGTGGATATAGTAAAAGCAGCTGTTACAATGTCATCCTACAAGTCAACAACCCTCATTGGAGAAGACACAGATCTGCTGGTCCTGTTACTTTATTACGGAACAAAGGATTGTAAGGACCTCTACTTTCGGTCCGACAAAGACAAAGAGAATCCATACGCTTATAACATCAAGGTTCTGAGACAAATACTAGGTGATGATATGTGCCGAGATCTGTTGTTCAAGAATCTATGGAATTGGCAAAAA
>NW_022729600.1:0-1934 GCF_011630105.1 Anneissia japonica | reverse complement strand
ACAGTGAAAAACAGTGTTTGTTTTATTTACTGTAGTGATGTTTTACAAGTACAAGTGCAACATCTTGTAAAAAGATGTCACGTTTCTAGATAGCCCACCCTCAGAGCGCCTAAGTGTGCAATGTATTGGTCCAAGAAATTGTCTATGATCTGTAATGAATACTAGTCACATAGGGCCTGTTCGGACGAATAAAGTTTTACCGGGTACTTCCAACTGAGAGGCCACGTGTGGCAATTAAATTTTGCCTCTAGCCATAAAAAATTTGAAAAACATCTGTCCCAAAAACCGATCTTTTTTAGTGGATATTTCAATTACACGCTGCCTCCAGGCATAATTAATCACATGTAACAAGGCCCACATCAAAAGTTGACCTTTCTAGATGTGTGTACAACACCGGGCCAGAGTAAAATTTTTATCGTTCAATCCCGTTCCCATTTTCTCGTAATACTTGAAATCCTTATGAAAATAACTTAAATAATATTTAAAAGCATTAAAAAAGTTTGACAGTAAGAACTTTAGCAAAACACAAGAAAATAAACTTACAACAAAAAAAAGTTCTTTACGGTAGGCCAGCGAGCGAGCGACAATTTTACATACATCACTGTATTCGTTCAAATGTTGTATTTCTAATTCATATTTTATTATTTGTTAAGTGAGTATTACTGCTTTAAAAACAAACTTCAAAATTATAATTAGATGTAATTTGTATTTCAATAACAGAAAAATAATTTTATACCTACTTTTAAATTAGTTTTGTTACAATAACTTTACAAGTTGTTTTACAGTCAACAACAACATGACGTCGTCTAGCGGCGGACATGTGCAGAATGTAATAAAGTTTTGTTATCACGGTGAAGAAATCACTTGAAGCTCCAAATGAAGTTACAAAGGCTAGATTATGTATAGTTTTAAACAGTAACAACAAAAATATTGCTAAAAAACTTGTGTCTGACCTTGGTTGATGGAAAGACATACGAGAAGTTACTGGTTTTACCGGTACTTATTCTACTCGTCCAAACGGCCGTCGGAATTAGCCCCAAGGCTATTATTAGATTACACATGTATTTAAGTTTACGTCCGAACACGGTCTTAGAGTCAAAACGACCTTGGCCTAATCAGAATAAGAAAAAAAATTCCAATAACTTGTTATTCCCAGCAGACAACTTGGACCAAAACTGACTAAATTAAATTTGGGCTAACTCAGCTCGGACCAAATTTAGATTCTGAATCCGAGTCAAACCAAGTCGGATAAAAATCCGACTAAAATAGGGCTAATGTTCCAAATCTGACCAAAAACCAAAGCATCATTCGCTTTTCAGAGGTCTTCTCGTAATAGGCATATATAAAGTTAAAAATGATCATCAATTTAGGCTCCAAAATCAAAATTGGATAGAGGAAAATCAGTTTAATTAGATGATGAAGTAAAAGTTTTTCTGTTACCTGCTTTTTATTTTTTATTAATTGAGGATTATAAAAATGTTATTCTATACTATAGAAACTACCAAGCGAACTGCAACTACAGGACAGGAGGCTTTTAAAGAACTA
The DNA here is from genome assembly GCF_011630105.1 of Anneissia japonica. Classification (NCBI taxonomy): domain Eukaryota; kingdom Metazoa; phylum Echinodermata; class Crinoidea; order Comatulida; family Comatulidae; genus Anneissia; species Anneissia japonica. The sequence continues at coordinate 389 of NW_022729600.1, read as the reverse complement.
AGAAAAATAAGTAAGTATAGGCCTACTTAGTATTTTTTTCTAATACGAAAAATAAACAATGTTTATATTTTAAATACCAGGTTGAAAGTGCTAAACTTTAATTCACCTATCACAAAACATTCATCAGCATTTACTGTATATGTATACAAATACACTATGAACTCTTTGTATAAATTATTTAAAAAAAAAAATTGAATTATGTCCTGATGATGACATAATTAATGTCGTAATATTTAATCCCAACACAATGGCGTGTATTTCAATACTTGGAGTATGTATTATACTTTCATAATTGAATAGTGTATAGTGCCAGTATCTGTCAACGGTTTGATCACAGTATTTTAATTATTAGCTCTGGAAATCTTTACATCATGTGCAATATTCAATGT
>NW_022729599.1:0-635 GCF_011630105.1 Anneissia japonica | reverse complement strand
CACGCGCGTTTCTGATTGAAAAGTATTATATGCTAAAACATGCTCTATTTAAAGAGTAATTTTGAGTGTTTTAAAAGAAATTTTAAAGGAAAAGAGTAATTTTGAGCATTTTAAGGACTTACGAATGTGTACACATACGTCCTAACGTCCGTGCGCACGGTAGTATTAATACAGTGTCAGAAACCCATCACATGTAACCGAAACGTAATTTCCAGCTTCAGTACGTGCTGTGGGCGTGGAAATGAGCGTACGGCGCGTAAATTTTGGAAAGTTTTCGAATATTCAAAATGACCTGAAACGTGCTTTAAATTATCTGAAAAGTGATATTAACAATTTTAAAATTTTAACGCACAAGTACGAATACCTTAAACGACGTGCCTTACGACGGTAATGGCACATACAAGTTGGTTGGAAATGCCACACGAATTTTGCCTTTACATTATACGAACTATCGGTCTGATAGTGTCGAAATACAGTCTGCCACCCTCTATTTTCAATGTGTTTACATCTTTTAAGAAAGAAAGATGAGAAGGCTCTAAAGAAAGCATTCTTTTTGACCATGATGACGTTATCAAAATAAGAAATAAAGGGACACGTCCGAAAGAGAATTGATTTAGCTATAACATACTCACAGG
>NW_022729598.1:0-502 GCF_011630105.1 Anneissia japonica | reverse complement strand
AGGGGGTCCAGGGGGCGAAGGCCCCTGGAAGCCACGGGTATTTGATGAATTATGGCGAATTTTGATTACTTATTTGATATGCATTGAGTTACTATAATATGACTTCATGTAGGCTATGCTTTCTAATGTTGAAATCAGCTTCCAAAACCAAAACATTTTGAATAAAGCAAGAAACAATCTAATTTATTTTCAAATCCTCATTCTTAAAAGTGAAATTCTATATTTTGGAAATTTTGCATTAAATCTGTCAACCACGCTGTCATGGTCGAGGTTGCTTCACCTATCACGATGTATTCCAACCATCATGAGGCTATCTAAATGAGCATTTGTCATAACAGAACGCAAATTATTTTTAATTAGTCTCATTGAATTATTATTATTATTATTATTATTATTATTATTATTATTGTTGTTGTTGTTATGATAAAAAGTTAACACAAACAATATGGTGGCTAAACGAATAATACATGTAAATATTTTTTTTAAATATATTTGTTTGTTC
>NW_022729597.1:0-942 GCF_011630105.1 Anneissia japonica | reverse complement strand
TATATTGATGTACCCAACACAGATGTTATTATACGAATATTAGACCGTAATATTAGCACTTTAAGCAATTAGTAGAGCTCCGCGTAGTACACTATAGGAAAATTATTATATAAAGGTTAGATTTAATGCTTGAAAAAATTTCCTGAGGGCCTGAAAGACCTGAAGGAAATTTTTGAATGCATTAAATCTAACCTAAGTATAATAATTTTCCATTAGAGTACAATGCATGCTCTACTAATTGCTTTATAAGACAATCACCGTCTTTTAATGTTAGTTTTTGACAACAAACGTATTTACATTTAGCTGTGCGTATGCTGATTTATGCTCCTGCAGTACGTGTTAATTACACATGAGTCAGCAGTACTGTCAGTGCGGATACGATGAATTCTATTGTAATTTGTATTGTGTTAGAACTACTATTTTGATAGACATTCGTCAAAGAAATAAACATTTCTTAAAGCATTTGAGAGACAGTCACTGACTTTTTGGTTAGTGTAGACAGGTAAAAATCGTGCGATGATTTCATAACTACGCCAGGCTACTAAGCCTAGCAGTGGAAGGAGGCTTTGGCGGCCTCCTGGCAAGCTGTAGGCCTCCATCTGCTCTCGTTGATTGAGTCTTTAAAATAGGTCCAGAATATTCCTATTAAACGTTTAGTTTAGTTTATTAATTCAAGGAATTCATTAATTGTTCATACTTAATATTGAATTTGAAATAACTTTCTTCAGGTTCTAATTTAACCTTGTTTTACGAAAGTATTTTTCAATTAGGACTACAATTCAATTTTCATCGCGGTGAGCAATCTTCGCAGCTTCGAAAAATTAGGTATTTTTTTGCACACAAACCTAAAGAAAATCAAGCTAAGCATTCACTATTGAAATATTATTGGACTGTGGGGATAAGCAAATAAAATTGGGAGTTGCAGTGATGACATCACAATTG
>NW_022729596.1:0-756 GCF_011630105.1 Anneissia japonica | reverse complement strand
ATATATCTTTCTTATAATTAAGTATAAAACATACTCCAAATAAAGTGATTTGAATCACAATGACGAGTCTCACTTTATTTAGAGTATCAGTGGACCTACTGGTTTTTATAATAACTATTAATGTAAATTTGTTAAACTGAGTTTTTCCCCTACACTTTATCATTTATTCACTTCTTTTTGATCTGAATAGTTTCCCCTCATTTTGACATTTATTTTCTATTTGGGTTTGCTGTAACTTCCAACTGATGTGGGTATTTTGATATGAATGAGGGGGTCAGTGGTGTCTGAACTAGGCTGCCTCGGTCAGGGTCCAGTAACCCGGTAATATAATAGAATCCACAAGTTTATGAACTAGCATGCACATGACATTGGGTAGGCAAATGTATTTAATTCATTTACACTGCCATTGTGTGAGGTGCTAGCCCATTGTATTGGCAAAGGAAGGCACTACGTAAATAACAAAATAGAACAAGGAAGTAAATGTTCAAATAATATTCAGTATAGTACAGTATATTGCAGTATCGGGTGCAGAACCCATTTCTGCAATATATACCGAATACTATATTGTAGATATGAAATTGGTGCCTAAAGATTGAAAATCCTAAATCTCTGATAGTATATCACAGTAAATTAAAGTGGTGAGCAACAGGGAAGCCCTTTTTATGATCTTTAACTAATTTTTTTTGTGGTTGTAGTCTGAGTTCACATTCGATTTCGCCGTATACATAATTGTCGTTATTACATTTAGTACCAAAT
>NW_022729595.1:0-1151 GCF_011630105.1 Anneissia japonica | reverse complement strand
CCATTTAAACGAATATCACGCGTTTTCTCTTCGAAAATCCCCCATTTAAAAAAAAATCATAAATTTTCTCCTCAAAAATCACCGATTTAAACGAATATCATACGTTTTCTCTTCGAAAATCCCCCACTTAAATAAAAATAATAAATTTTCTCTTTAAAAATCCCCCATTTAAACGAAAATCATACATTTTTTCTTTACAAATCCACCATTTAAACGAAAATCACGCGTTTTCTTTTCGAAAATCCCCCGTTTAATCGAATATCAACTATTTTATCTCCGAAAATCCCACATTTAAACAAATATCACGCGTTTTCTCTTCGAAAATCCCCCATTTAAACGAAAATCACGTATTTTCTTTTCGAAAATCTCCCTTTTCATCATAAAATCACGCGTTTTCTTTTAACATATCCCCCATTTAAACAAAAATCACGCGTTTTCTTTTCGCAAATCCCCCGTTTAATCGAATATCACGCGATTTATCTCCGAAAATCCCACATTTAAATAAATATCATACGTTTTCTCTTCGAAAATCCCCCATTTAAACTAAAATCATAAATTTTCTCCTCGATAATCACCCATTTAAACGAATATCACGCGTTTTTTCTTCGAAAATTCCCCATTTAAATAAAAATCACACGTTTATTCTTTAAAAATACCCCATTTAAACGAAAATCATACATTTTCTCTTCAAAAATCCCCCATTTAAACAAAAATCACACGATTTCTCATCAAAAATCCCCCATTTAAACAACAATTACGCGTTTTCTCTTTACAAATCCCGCATTTAAACGAAAATCATACATTTTATCTTTAAAAATCCCCCATTTAAACGACAATCCTACGTTTTCTTTTCGAAAATCCCCCATTTAAATAAAAAATCACGCGTTTTCTCTTCAAAAATCTACCATTTAAACGAATATCACGCATTTTCTCTTCGAAAATCCCCCACTTAAACGAAAATAATACATTTTCTCTTCGAAAATCCACCATTTAAACGAAAATCATAAATTTTCTCTTTAAAAATCCCCCATTTAAACAAATATCACGCGTTTTTTCTTCGAAAATACCCCATTTAAATAAAAATCATACGTTTATTCTTTAAAAATACCCCATTAAAATAAATATCATAAATTTTCTCTTTAAAAATCCCC
>NW_022729594.1:0-885 GCF_011630105.1 Anneissia japonica | reverse complement strand
TATTCCAGTTCCAAAGCGGCAGCCATAAGCGCTGCTGCCCTCCAACGAAAGTAAGGCTGGCCTAGTGGTACGCGTATTTTGGGGACCTACAAAGGCCTTTAATATTTCATTCACAAACTTGTTTCATGTTAAAATAAACAGTAGGAATGTTGCATAGTGATTCATATGTGCATCATTGGTCATTTGGTAGTGAAACCAACATGGGATGGATGAGATAATTAAGGGTCTTCGTTTTAATAATAATAATAATAATAATAATAATAATAATAATAATAATAATAATAATAATAATAATAATAATAGTTCAATGAGACTATTTAAAAATAATTTGAGTTCTGTTATGACATTGCTCGTTTGGATAGCCTCAAGATGCTTGAAATACATCGTTATTGGTGAAGCAACCTCGACCATGACAGCGTGGTTGACAGATTTCATGCAAAATTTCCAAAAATTTAGAATTTCACTTTCAAGAATGAGGATTTGAAAATAAATTAGATGGTTATACATTGCATACGCTTTGTTTCTTGTTTTATTCAAAATGTTTTGGTTTTGGAAGCTGATTTCGACATTAGAAAACATAGCCTACATGAAGTCATATTATAGTAACTCGATGCCTATCAAAATAAGTAATAAAAATTCGGCATAATTCGTCAAATATCCGTGGCTTCCAGGGGGAGAAGCCCCCTGGTTCCCCACCGGGGGCCCTAGGCGTCCCCTGGCTAGCATCCAAGTGAGACTCGATTCGCTCAACTAGCCCCCCCCCCCTGTTGGGGTCTTTAGCCCCTCCTTCGGGCAGGCCCTGGCGCCATCACTATTTACAGAGTATTGATGTGGACTTGATATTTTATTTTAAAACATTTACTTGAATTTATAAACGTGTTTGTC
>NW_022729593.1:0-865 GCF_011630105.1 Anneissia japonica | reverse complement strand
TCCTACTTATACCATTTTTGTGTTTAAATATCTTAAATTTTTAATTATATTTAATAAATTATATACCGTATATTATTTGCTTTTTGGATTAAATTTCTTAAAAGTTAAAATGATTTCTGATTAATGATTACATATTTTGTTATATTTTAATTTTGTTTTATTTCATTATAATTAATCTATTTTATTTAATATTTTATTTATGTAATTTAGTTCGCCTAGTGTTCCTGTCGGCTCATTCAATTTATTGTACTTGTATTCTGTATGTTTTCCACCATTGTATTGCACTGGAAGGCAAACATCTTACCCCTAAGCCATAAATGCGATGAACCATTGTACCACACCTAGTACTAGCCAGTCGACTCCGAGACCACCTGACAACATGATAAGAAGATATACAGCTGTGGGTTAATATTACGCATGGTCATGGTGTAAAAGTAAACTTAGATATTCAAAATAATTGTTATTAATAAATATATCTTATGAAGCCCTTTACATTGCTTGGGGAAATCCGTCACTGAACAAACAACTCATTACAATATCACTCTCTCATTCTAATTCCTATACGTGACTTACCATAGTATTCCCATATTCCTGAACTCTATATACATGACTTACCTTAATATTTGCTTGTTTTGTCTTACATCTGACCGGTAGTATTTAATCAATAGCATAAACGTTATTTCCTGATGATGATGACGTGGGACACGTCAAAACATGTCGTTCATAAGTTTCATATACTTTATTAGATGCATTAATGCATTTTTATATCTTATGTTCTTATTAAATTTTGTTTTCATTATATATAGCCTTATTTCATTATATATATAAATATAAATACATACATACATACATACACACACACACA
>NW_022729592.1:0-1483 GCF_011630105.1 Anneissia japonica | reverse complement strand
GTCTGTGTCATTGGTAAGTCGGTCCGGGTTGTGTAAGACCGGGATCCCGACCAGCACAAATTATTCACCTCCATCATATTATAAACTTTGGGTGGAGAAAGACAAACGTTGTATATTTTTGTCCATGACATAGTTTATGCGGCAAACATTATTGGTCTTGCACCCATGACCATTCGGTTAGAAACACAATGACCGCTGTAAAATGCATATGGTTTTTTGATTGTCACACCAGAATGTCTTCTTATTTACTACAATAATTATATTCTAGCATATACCTGTGCTCCGCACGGTGTTGAATGATTCGGGATGGGTGGCGATCATGTACACTGTTGAATGGGGAAGTTGAGGAGGCAATCGTTGTGGATGTTATGGTTACGATATGTCATTATTTTTCTGAAGGACGTCTTTGTAGTTAATGTTTTGAGTGTCTTTGCAGCACACTGTAGTCCTTGTGAGGAATTATTGTGCAGTGTGATCAAGGGTTGATCCAGAATGTCTCAAACAGGGGGGGGGGGGGGTGTCGCACAACAGTTTCAGAATAATTGAATAAGCGAATAGCACATATATTGCATTGAAATATTTGAAAAAATGTGTGGCAAAACGGGGCAGGAGCCCTTCCCAGTGACGTCCCTCTCCCCTACTGGACCATCCCCTGTTGCTTTGGGCTGTCCTCTTGTAAGTGAAGTACAGAAATATACAGAGGCCTAGCCTAGTTGGGCGTGAGAGAAGTGTTTGTCTTGAATCAAGGTGTGCATGTATCCGAACTACTGACATTCAAAAGAACCCGTAAACATTGTCCCGACAATTCGAGAGATAGGGGATAGGCCCTAGGTATGCTAACTACACCTAAGCCTGGCCCCTAGGTCTAGGCCTACCTGTGATCGACATCATAAGCTAGGGTAGGCCGTGCCTCTAGGCTTGGACCAGAGCCTAAGGCTGTGTCTAGCCTTAAGGCCTGTGTAGGGCTAGCCAGTATGGCTAGGCCGAGGTTATATCATGGTTTGTGCCCAGGTGTACCTTTATTTTTACCTGATCGACTTCTATTTATTGCTGATGTTTTGTGCCATAAAACTACAATATATCAAGTATAATACCATGGGTACTCCGAAGAGGTACGGGAACATGCTTGTCACCCATTTTGTTGACGAACGTTGTTAGAAGTACTGGGCGGTGACGTAATGAAGCTGCGAAACATAGGCTGGTTCTTTCACGGCCTGACTCGATAATTTTTAGACCTAAGCATTGCAGTACAGAATAGATGTGATTAATTGTATTTACGTGACGTAAGCAACTTGCAAAACAGGTACTGATTTTCGGTGGGTTTTGGCTGTTTTTTTCCCGTTGTTATCCAATATACAGCCTTAAAAAGTAGCGGAATGTGGTCGTGACATATAGATAGAATCCCCAGTGTATGAGATATGTGCACATTCCAGCCAGCGGTTTCAGAGGAGATAGGGGAAGTTACGCGGTGGCAATTACCAGA
>NW_022729591.1:0-3558 GCF_011630105.1 Anneissia japonica | reverse complement strand
AGGATTATGATTAACATTCACCAGGATACAGGGTTACATAAATTCACCAGGAATTCCTGGTGAAATAACCAGAGTATGTTAGGTGGTATCTGGACATGGAATCCTGGTGAAATTTCACCACGTTCTGGTGAAATTTCACCAGGATTTTTTTAGAGTGTAATAATCATACTGATAAAAGAAATAGCATCGCATCATTTTTTACTATCATCAGCATAGACTTATTATAGAAAGGCTGCACCTCCAGCTACAGTATAAAAACGAATACCCAGTTTCATGACCGAGAGTTTTATTTACAGGTTGCAAAGGAAACAGTTCCACTTTTGACGTTAGGAATACGTGGAGTTGGAAGGCAAGCGCTACTTCGGGCTCGATGTCGACAAGTAAATGTACCCCATTCGGGTAAGTATTTCAATCAAATAGCAATAATCAGATTAATAACAATTAAAGTAATAATATAAATGATAATTATAGTGATAGTGGTAAAGATAACTATGTTAATGATAGTGATATGTAGTCCTAATATAATGTCATTGAAAAATTCCATGTTACGAACTTAAAACCGAAAAACATATACTCTTATTACTGTGGTTTGTTTTTATTATTAAGCATTAGTTTTCCTTTATGCATAGACAGTGGTAAATACAGTATTAATGAATCCTTTTGACACTCAATATGAATAGGTTATCATTGTGAAAATCTTTCCACTACATCAAATAGCTCATTAATCGGTGCTAAATAGCAGAGGATAGCTAGGCCTAGGTAGTGGAAACGGACACCTGATTGCAGTAATGATTGTTCTATTTGCAGTCAGTGGCCAATAATTTCAACCCAAAACCAATTATTAGCCTCCCCAAGAGCGTAGGGGGTGTGGCATTGTTTTGGCCCGGTATACATGGCGGTGGCTAATGCTAATGAATATTTTGCACAATTAATATTCAAAACGTACAATCTATATTATTTATCGGAATCCGCATTTATATTTTTGCGTAGGCCTACCATGGAAAGTACATATCCGCAAGGTTCTGGTGAAATTTTTGTATGATAAAACAAAAGATATGGGATACTTTAATCTTTCGTTACAGTAAACCAAGAACGAAGGTTACTGTTTAGTCCGTATCCGACCAGCAAAAATACTAAGAAAAAAGAGAAGACTTTAACATTATCGTTTATCTGTCTGTGGTCAACAGAATCGGTAAGTTGGATAATGATTACATCATTTTTCGATTACAGAATTTACGGTAAAAATTAATGTGGTGTTTTACTCTGTACTTTATACAGTAGGCTTAAACTAAATCGTTTTGCCTATCAAATTACAGAAACAAATATGTTTTTAATGGGAATGTGGTTTTTGAGCATTCTAATCGCCGTCTTTGTCACTGTTATCATCATGCTTTATCGATCATTTTGAACCACTTGTTTATAGGCCTATTATTGGTTTGGTTTGGGTTTTTTTCTAATGAAACTAAATAGTTTGAATTTCCAGCTTGGATGAAAATGGGAGAAAACTGGAAGTGCTTCCCATTCCTGTAGATGGTTACTCCGTGCGTGGTCTTAAGGAATTCAATCGGCATGGTAAATTTTACTTGAGACCGATTCAGACAGATCTTGACATATCTGATGCTAAGGTACGGTAATTGATTTGTCTGCCAGTACACCGATAACTTCAATGTTGTTAGTAGGCCTATTATACTACTATTATTTTTATTATTATTAGGCCTATTAATTGTTTACAGCAGTGACAGTGACAGTGCCAACAAGGCAGCAATGCAAGACTTAGTGAGGGGATACCAGAAGTGTAAATCCGAAGAGATTATTGACGTTGTAATTAGGCGAAAGAAAATATGGAATTGCACGATTTCGACCATAAGGACCCAGAAGGATTTCAACTTCTTAAAAGTCCCACATGTCCACTTTTCGGGAGAGGAGGCGGTTGATCTCGGTGGGCCAAAGAGGGAATACTTTTGGTATGTGAATGCCAATTTGTTTTGAGATTCGCAGACATATCGTATAGAGTATAACTTTATAAAAACAAAAACAAAAAAAAAATTAATGTATAATCTCGATAGACCTTTCCTATCAAATTTCTTTTTTTTTTTCCATAAGGCTGATCACACAAAAACTCCATCAAGTTGGAGTGTTTGAAGGTCATGGAGATCGCTTACTTTTCACGCATGACATAGACCTTTTACAAAAGGAATTTTATCGCCATGCAGGGCAAGTGATAGCATGGAGTGTTCTGCATGGCGGGCCAGGTTACCCACACATACACCCCGGGTTGCTAAAAATGATGTGTGGGCTAAACCCCGGTCATATCGAACACAGTGACATCGTAGATGAAAGTGTGTCACCTAAACTTGCCATGGTAAGGAAAACAAGTTTGTGACATACTTAAAAATGTATCAAAAAAGAAACAGAGAGACATAAAACATATGGTAGGCCTAGTTTGTGTGAAACTCTCCAACGAAGAGTTTCTTAATGAAGTATTAAACTCCTCAATAACTAGTGTAATTATCGTGTATGATTTCTTTTTACAAAATTAGATTGCAAATATCCAAACGGACCTTGATGCCAGGGATGCCATTTCAGCAGTGGGCGACTGGGCGGCCAGCAATGGTTGTAATAGGATATAGTCCCTTAACACCGACAACAAGGATAACATGCTGCAAGCTCTAATTAAGCAGCATATGTTCTATAGGTAAGCAACAGTGGTTGAAAAATGCATATGATTGCAAGCAACAGTGGTTGAAAAATGCATATGATTGCAATAATCTAAGTGTATGCTAAAGCAAGCATTCAACAGTGGTGGCGCTAGGATTTGCCGACTGGGGGCCGAGGTCCCCGACGTGTAGGCCGATGTCCCCGACGAGAATAAAGTGGGCGTGGTCGGACATCGTTCAAAGACGTTAGAATACGTTCTTAAAAAAATTTAGGGGTTTCAGGCTTTTAAAATCGATTTTAGGGTCTAATAATATGTAGGAAATAAAAAAAATGATTTTTTTCTCCCCGACGAATTGCGGTTTTTGGGGGGGGGGGGTGGCAGGTCTCCCCAACGGGGGTCTGGACTGTTAATCATTAAAAATCACAATATTTAAACATATCTGTAAAGTGGTACGTACAGTAAATGATTTATTATACATTATTTCTTAAGGTGCAAAGCAGAAATTGACCAGTTTAAAGAAGGAATGGATTTCGTTGGTGGGTTTTGGAGCCTTGTCAGTCAAAATCCACCTCTGCATCACATATTTCTTTCGAGAAATAATGCATTAAACTTTACGACATTTAAGCAGTTGTTCCGTGTGAACTGGTCAGAACACGAACCACTCAAGGACGCAGAAGAAGACACAATTTACTGCTGGGAACAGTTTTTGCGCATGTGCTGTGGTATGTAAACACGCAAACTGAACTATTTCCTATATTATTTTCATACAGAGATGTTAAAATAATATAACATAGGCCTAATTATATTTTCCCTGTAGTTATCTAAAATAGGATAAGTTATTCAAAACGACTGATCAAATACAAATTAAGTATTAAAACTTACAAACTGAACCATTAGGC
>NW_022729590.1:0-2086 GCF_011630105.1 Anneissia japonica | reverse complement strand
ACGGGTACGGATCGTACCCGACCCTCTCGCCGGACGCGGCCGCCCGCACCGCCTTTCCCTTTCGTTTCGAAGTCCGGAACTCGGTGAGGCCACGACAGTCGGCCGTTGGATCTCAAGGTCCGCGATCGCTGGGCACGGGAGGATAGCCGATGCTGATCTTGCCGCTCCACAGGTCGGTACGCATGTAAACTGGCAGGAATTTTCCTTCGCGCTTGTCGTACGTCGGTCCTTGAACCAGCACCTTGTGATCCCGAACCGTGTCGTTGTACATCGTGAAAACGTAAGTCTTCGCCTCTCCCGACAGCATTTACATCTTGGAGAGGCAGACGAACTCCTCATGGTCGTCGTCCGGTCCCTCGAACGGCTGCGTCGGCATCCACGTTCTGTCGGCAGCGCGTACGAGAACTGAATTCCCTTAGTCGTTCACGATCCTGTATTCGGTTTCGGAAGTGACGACCACGTCTCCGAAGCTCAGTTTGCAAGACCGCTCGTCCAGCAGTTCTTCGGTGCGTCTCTGGCGAGCGTGATTTATGCAGACTACGGCGAGTAGCAGGAGCTGGACGCCGAGTAGTACGCCGGCAGAAACTCCGAATAAACGGTACCGACGATCGCCATCGATCCTCGTTCCGCGCGAACGGCTCCTCGCAGCAGAGGTTCGGCAGTCCAATTTAACCTTTCGTTTGGAACCGGAGTCCATCGAGTCGGGGTCGCCGTCGATATCGCGATCGCCAAATTGTTTTCTGTGTTCGACCATCCCGGACGAAACGTCAGGTTCGCCTTCGTCCTATTGCTCACCGTCGACACAAGGAGGTCTTCGGTGGATGAAAGTTTCTTCCTACCATTGTGCAAATCGTGCAACAGCAGAGATAAAGACGATAACAGAACTATCGCGAAACAAACAACCGTCAGTTTCAACATCGTCGAGAGCGAACGCTTCCGCACGAACGTTAACGTTACCGTTCATTCCCTCCCCATCGCTTAGGCATGGGCGTTGCATCTGCTCCCGTCAAGGCGGTGTCGTGGACTTGCAAAGCCGTGCACTGTATCATTTGCGTGTGTATGGTCGTCGTGGTGGTGCTCTGGATTTTGGATTTTGCGAAAATTTTCAAAAACCTGTAATCGCATGAACGAGGGCAAAGGTGGAGTGGCCGTCGTCGATGTCGTCGCTAATCCTCCGTGTTACCGAAGACACGCGAATTTGCTGATCTGCGTGTTGCTGTTCCTGGTCGCCGGGCTGTCCGTGTTCTGGCTTTGGGACCTCTTTAAATTGCTCGCGTGAGATAGGGGTGGTTTCAATCGTCGTCCGGACAATGAAGAGACACTGCGATCAGGACGGCGCGTTCGCGCCGATCATCCAACGACACAGAAAACTGAGGAAGGAATGTTTCGCCCCACACCGAACCGAATCGTCGTGTCACGCAGTCAGCAGGAGCGCCTCCTCAAGATTCAGGCAGAGGATGAACGCGAACGTCAGCATTTCACTGGTGCAGTCGACCTGCGACGTCCGATCGATCGCCAGAGAACTGGAAGAGACGGAAGGCGAATTGGTCGTGTCACCAGTATGGTCGGTGCGTACAGGCTTCAGGAAGCGAACGGGAACGCGGAAGGTGCGAACAAAGACAGCATGATGTACGAATCAACCCTTCGCAAGGTTCTGTCGGAGATGATGATCGAACACAACCACTTTCTCGATCGAGTGCGCAACGTTCCTAACGAATCGCTGAAACCCGATTCATGGACGATGGACATGCTCCAATTCAACGGCTACGAGCACGGCATGCGACCGGACGTCGGCATCGAAGTGCTGCGGTGCGAGTCAACCGACTGCTTGTCCCGGTACGTTTCCGGCGGATTCACGCTCGCCGAGTGTCTGAACGCGGACGCCGCCAAAGTGTTGATGTGCGGCGGCGCTCTGACGAGCGTCGGAGCGTCGAATCACTACGGAAGGCCCTATTGCGTGCTGTGCACCATAAACAACGTGTACCAGAGATGCATCGATCCGCTGGAAAACAGGAAGGTCTATCTCGTCGAGTACGCAACGTCGTTCTCTTTTCGATTCGTCGACGTCAAACCCGAATACCAGGTC
>NW_022729589.1:0-1004 GCF_011630105.1 Anneissia japonica | reverse complement strand
GCGAAGTTGATAGTACAGTATGAAAATGTGGCTCAATATATACAGGAACAACTATTTTAATGTATTGTTTTGTACTGTTTTGTGTAAAGTTATTCTATGAAACTGCTTATTTTTTAATGCCTGGACTTTGCCTGGACTTATGCCTATGTCTGCATGCTGATCAATTTGGTATTGGAATTTAAGAGAAAGCTTCAATTTTTTTGCTGCACACCATTTTTTGTTTAGTATTTTAAAATATATAGTTGAACTTGCCTATGTCATATCCAAAATGCCATTGAGAAATTGTTCGACCCCAACAAAATTTGACTTGCACTTACGGTAATGGAAAATACAACAATTCGGCATGATGATATTCAACATCCATATTTTTGGTGCTTCACTTAGTTATTGTTGTACATACAGTAAATTCAAGACTACTGGTGTTACTAAATAAATATTTTGAAACACAATTTATCATCCTTGTACATGGCAAATAATTTATTACAAGTGTATTTTCTCACAGTTAATATAAAATTGTTTTACTGTACAAAGAATAGCAACATTGAAGCAGTCAGGTATTACAAATTATGTATCACTGCATTTTACACACTATTCATTATCAAAATATTAAATATATGGATTTATAGTTACTGTAGTTTATACCAATGTAAAAAGAGAAGAACAAGGTACATTTATATACTGTATTAGCTTAAAATTTTAAAATATGAGATGAGAGTGGGGAAGATACAAAAAACATTGTACTGTACTTAACAACAAAATATTCTTGAAATCAACTTTGCTGGCCTATCCGCATCAATAACAACAATTTCAATTACAGACTAGGTCTGGAAGGTTACACACAAGCCTATGCTGACAAAATTTCCTTTCATGAGTGATGAGATTGTCAAAAAACAGAGCACAGTTGTCACATGAATTGTCAAGAATGAATCTATTACATAGGATCTGTTGCATTAATGAGGATGGACTTATCAGGTATCTTCCATAACAATTTATAAATAATTCTT
>NW_022729588.1:0-512 GCF_011630105.1 Anneissia japonica | reverse complement strand
ACGCTTATACTAAACTTAAAAACTACTCTTACCTTAACTACCATTCCTTACGTTCGTGCACGGAGAAATGGTCGAAGTCCAGTCGGTCAGCGAACGACTGACAGCTTACTCTCTGACTGCTCGTCGAGCCTCTAGGATCTGCACGACCCACCGTTCTCTCCCAACAGCAACTTCGACCGTCCTCCGTGAAACTTGCGTAAGGAATGAACGATTTTCTAACACCGACTCGCATTTATATATTTCGGAGCATCGTGCCAAGCTAACTCTGGACTTTGATTGGTCGGACAAATCACGATATCCAAACTCTCGATGCCGATTGGCCAACATCTTGGCGCCAAAATCGGTAGACCGGAACGCCGGCTTCCGGCGCCCGCCGTTGCGAGCCGGCGTACGCCGGACGCCGTCCTGGTCGTCGCTGCGAGTCGGCGGACTGCGTTCGTGACACCAGAGTGGCCGTTGTTGTTTGCGGCTGTCGTCGCGATCTGGCACGACGGCGTACGCCAGACGCCGTC
>NW_022729587.1:0-556 GCF_011630105.1 Anneissia japonica | reverse complement strand
ATCTATTTCTATTCTTTCTAGAGAAAAGGGAAAACATAACAAAACACGTGAAAGAAAAGAAAAACAAGCAAAGCATATATGACCAGTAAATATTTACGCATTGGTCTAATTAATAAAACTAGAAACAAATAGCTCCTATGAGCCCAAGCATACAGTGTCAACGGAAATATCGAAATCTATGGAAAATGACCATCACAATAAAAAGTGGATTCACAGAAATCAGTTAGAAAAATTAGTAAAATAGTCCTTAAAATAAGAAGGGGGTTGCCTAGCACGGGTAGAGGTTCTGGGTTGAAGGTCAATTGAAGATCTGCTGTGAGTAGAAGCGGCCTGTGATCCTGAGACACCTGGCGAATTGATATCCCTGCTGGTGTCAGAACAAGTTAGTGCCCTACAGTCCTGCTGAGAAGTTGATCCAGGGTTAGATGTAGCAGATTGAAGAGGCAACGCATTCGCTTCAGTATGTACGAGGCTGAGTGTGGAAGGAATAATAGGTGGAGTCAAGCCGAAGACATCCGTGTCACTGTTATGGTCGACAGTATGCTGTGTAATCGCA
>NW_022729586.1:0-898 GCF_011630105.1 Anneissia japonica | reverse complement strand
TTGTTAACGCTATATATTATATTGTTTCGAAACACATGGACATGTCTATATATATATATATACAAATAAAACATGTAACACTTTAGTGCAATAAAATGTTGAGTCTTTAACCCAGTGTTACATGTTTTATCTGTCTATCTGCTCTGCTATAATTATACTGCATTGAGCGCTCTTGTCTACATGATCTGGTTTAAGCCATCCACGCAAGTTACATTATATAATAGCATTTTCCAGTACTTTACTCTCTAGACGACCAAAAATAACCTCTGAGGCGTATTAGGCGACCAATTATTTTTTTTCTTTTATTTTTCCTTTTTTTCAGCGACAGGACCAACTACCATACCCCCTTCTAAACCCACGCCTCATATATTTGGCAGAAAGAAAGGGTGGGTGAACGTGAAATTTTTTTTGAAATTTAACATGTAGATTCCGCTACGCTAGCAACAGCATAGTGAGTTCAAACCACCAATCACAATCACAATGATGTCCATCGTTGAAGCCTTAATTTGCATACATCACCCTATATAAGAGTTTAAGATCATGATGTACAGTACAGTATTTGGCTTTAGTTGATAGCAGAGGCTTCGAGGGTTTGTGCACGTGGAAAAATAAGGGAAAACCTAGCTATTATAGGCGCTAGAGTACTAGTTGTTAAAGATAGTTGTGAGCAATTTTTATGAGGGTAGTCCAGTCCATCCAACCAAAGCTGATCTTAAAAGACCCTCAGTACACAGTACAACAAAAGAAAGTATGAATTAATTAACAGTAATGTATGTATATATATATATATATGTGTGTGCGTGTGTGAAATAAAAATATGTATGAGTAAAAAAAGTAACAGTACTTCCCTGCACATTGCTTATTTTATTTCAAGTTAATCTTATGTATCTTACTTTCG
>NW_022729585.1:0-1379 GCF_011630105.1 Anneissia japonica | reverse complement strand
AGTCTTCAAAATTGATTCAATTCACTTTCGACAATCCTTGGCATTTGTATATTTTTTATGTTCATTTCTTGTTTTTGTGCAAAATGTTATTTTATTGCCAAAATTGAATGAATAAAAATAAATCAAACTGATTGCTTTAAGTCAATCACCTTCATGCTTATTGAAATTTAATGAAACCACAATGTTGGTATTGTCAACATTCTTTAGCCCTAATATCATTATCGCATCTATCCAGTGAAAATCTAATAAGTATAATATATAAGTATGATAATACAGTTATTGAATAATAATTATCTCTTCTGGTCCATACCAACAGGTCTGCACAATGACTTCATCTAAGCTCATTCTAGGCCTAGTCTGACAGACAGCTGTAAACTAATCCTACTTCATTTCTAACTCACCCCACGGATTACTTTACCAGTGCCAACTTTGAACTTCAGAGCCTTGGCATTTTTCTTCTTTCGACCTACATCACCAAAATGAAAAAGAGCACACATAAATGAATTGCATTGAATCCAGATGGGTAAGGAGAATCCATTTATTTTTTTACTGTAGTGTACTTATATTTTCTGTGTAGTTGCTCTACATGTTTCACATTCTTCATCCGGTCTTTGAAACATAAATAATCATGAAGAGAATCATCTTTCACTCTCATAAGAATAATTCCTATTCAGGCACAGCATTCAGCATACACAAATACATTTATAACATTCATGCCCAGTATAAATACCTGGTTATGTAGATATATTCAAATATACAGTAATATTTTTCTCAAATGAAAAGCATTAATGAGACCACAGACGTGTTCTTATTGGATTAATTTACCAAGATGGAAGTTAATTTTACTCTGGTCAAATTGCTTGGGACTTGGGAAGTCTTTGTAATTCTTCCTAGGTAATGTTTGCATATTTGAAACTGTGGCTTGAAAAATTAAACCAATTAGAATGGTGTACTTTGGCAGTTAAGATGCTTGCTTGCCTTTCGAATTCCTGTCATTCATATTATTTTTCCCCACAACCACTCCCTAATCTTCATAGTGAGTTTATGTAGAGCATCTTGTCTACCTTTGCCTTGTGAAGGGGATTGCCACCTACTGATTATTTTCAATAATTAGCAATCCTTCAACAATACAAAAAAAAATGTTGCTTCACATTTCTGTGCTTTGTACTCTCCGAAAATGATTAAATAATGGATGGCTCCATAAATCATTTTTAATAAGCACTGTGTGGTTTAGTGTATCTATGAAATTCTAATTATGAGCCGTTGAAAGTGCGCAGTGCAATTTCTAATGCACATAAGCCAGTGACTTACAATGAACACACAGTAAATTAAAATGCACATTATATATCAACAACTGCATTAGTTACAGTAATAATATA
>NW_022729584.1:0-1051 GCF_011630105.1 Anneissia japonica | reverse complement strand
ATTACCAGACGATCATACATCTGCCAAACGAGCTTTTCATGAAAGTAAAAAGTACAAGAGGAAGATCGACCAAAATCCACGTTTATACAAACAATAAATAAGGTCTTGAATCAACTTAAACACAGCTGAAAAACGAGACGTGAAGGAGTTGACCACTGATAGGAAGAGATGGAATCTGATAATAGAGGCACGTCTACTAACGACGTCTATGCGAACAGATGATAATAATGACATTCATAATACAAAATGAATAATTATAAATGTAATATCCTCATTTTCCGCATGAGCCTTGTCAATCTTTATAGTCATTAGGCCTATATCAAAAACGTTTTACAAATTAAATACACTACAATAATGGAAAACAGAATAGAACAGGATGATATACAAAGCACAACATAAAGGCCAAAAGGTCTGTCATTGTTGTAACCCCTTTTGACAACAAAAATAATAGTATATAATTATCGGCCTATACCTTAATTACTTCCTTACAAAAAATTGGTATAGTAGGAGGTTATTTTTCACCCCTGCTTGTGAAGATTGGCAGTCTTTTTTTTTTTTGGCTGGAGTGGACACACGTTGACTACTCTGAGCCTAGTGTATAACATGTGGCTAATGGGCTTATACCACCTTAACTTTCAGTCTGCGGGGTTCAGTCGTGGCACGATCCAGTGTTCTTCTCATGACTAAAAATCATTATGAACAAATGTATCAATAGATGATGATTTTTAAATTGACTCGGGCGGTATAGGAATGTGTTGACGGCGGTCACTATAACAACAATATAAAACTATTAACAATATATTGCGGTATAATAAATATTTAAACAATTTAAACAAAACCGTAAAAAAAAAATTAATATATTACAAAAATATAAAAATACCTTCTTTACATGCCCCTTGATCAAAATTAACTCCCTTTTTTCCTCTATTTTGTGTTGTTAAATTAAATTTTATAATTCCTTATAATGATTGTCATTATTTTTGTACATATTTAAAAATTAGTAAGTGGATACTGTACATAATACAGAACGCATAATTAAAGTGAAAATGAC
>NW_022729583.1:0-1895 GCF_011630105.1 Anneissia japonica | reverse complement strand
TATTGTACGTGTTGTTTAAATATAGACTTTTTTAATATTTACATTTTAAAAACTTAGAATATTTAAGGAAATTCCTTTTGTTAAATTCCTATTATTTAATTAAATTTGTATTTGCTGTGTGGTTCCTTTTTAATTATGAATATTGGATATTTATTTTATTTTGACTAGCGTTTAAACCTCTTTTTCTATTATGACTAGCGACATTTTTTTTATTATGACAAGCGAACTTTTTTTAAAATTATGAATAGCGAACCTTACCCTTTTTTTTAATTATGAATAGCGAACCTCTTGTTTTATTATGAATAGCGAACCTCTTTTTTATTATGACTAGCGAACCTTATGACTAACGGTCCTATTTTTCTATTATAAATAACGAACTCTTTTCTTGATTATGACTAATGAACCCATTATTATGACTAGCGAACCTGTTATTCTATTATAATTAGCGAACTTTATAAATAATGAACTTTATGAATAGTGGACTTTTTAAAGAATTATGAATAGTGAACCTTATAAACAATTGTCCCTACAACTAGCGGACCTTATGAACAGTGGACCTAATGAATAGCGAACCTTATGACTGGCGAGTGGACCCTGTATCCCAACCACCTCGAGGTCGGTTTCAATTTTTCGCTGTGCATTTCGCTTGTCTCCTTGAACAAGGCACTTTATCTGCATTGATTCTCTCCATCCAGGAGGATAAATGGCTACCTGGTGTCCATATATAGGGCTTACTCAGTAATAGCAATCTACAACTTCAACCTCCTGTCTAATTAGCTCAAGTTAATTATCATTTGTGATTAATCCTGTAACACTGGTATCATTTGCAAATTTTATTATACATCATAATTTGGATTTACATCTTACATCTGATGTGTATATGGCGAACAGTTGTGGGGATAGGACATCCCTCAGGAGCTCCTGTGCTACATGTATTTAATATGTTACCTTGACATTTTGAGTTTTATTGTTACACCTCTAAACATTTTCAAAAATAATCTTCTAAAATTAGTGAATGTCAAAAAGTTATGCGTAAAATGCATATAGTGTGCAGAACAAAACACACATTGATTACATTTATTTATTCCCCAACAAACTATCCCGGACTCTACAAACACACAAGATAAACCACCAGAGTCAGCCAGGAGTTTATCGGATCTCGTGCGAATGTGGGAAGGTTTACATTGGCGAAACGGGGTCCACTCTGCTAGTCATAAGGTTCGCTATTTATAAGGTCCACTCTTCATAAGGTCCGCTAGTTATAAAGACAATTGTTTATACGGTTCACTATTCATAAAGCTCATTATTTATAAGGTTCGCTATTTATAATAAAATAACAGGTTCGCTAGCATAATAAAGAGTTCATTACTCATAAGCAAGAAAAGAGTTCGTTATTTATAATAGAAAAATAGGACCGTTAGTCATAAGTTTCGCTATTCATAATAATACAAAAAAAGAAGTTGTTATTCATAATTTAAAAAAAGAGGTTCGCTGTTCATAAATTAAAAAAAGAGGTTCGTTATTCATAATTTTAAAAAGTTCGCTATTTATGATTTAAAAAAAAAGGTTCGCTTGTCATAATAAAATATGTCGCATAGAAAAAAAGGTTCGCTAGTATAATAATGAGCAGTAAACCATTTTTGTTTTCAAACTATAATTAGCTTTTTTTTTATTATGACAAACGTTTTTTTTTTTATTGATTTATTACCTAGTGATTTTTTTTTTTATATTATGAATTGCGAACACCCTTTTTTAAAATTATAAATAGCAAACCTCTTTTTTTTTTATTATGAATAGAGAACCTCTTTTTTTATTATTAATAGCGAACCATTTTCTTCATTATGAATAACGACCCTCTGGTATAGGGTAAGCTAATGTTATGAATAGCGAACCTC
>NW_022729582.1:0-724 GCF_011630105.1 Anneissia japonica | reverse complement strand
TCCCTATTTTGAGCTACGTGTCTATTAATGACTTTTAAGTCCTTAAAAGGACTTTAAAATCCTTCCAACTCTTGAAATCGGTAAGGTAAACTTTCTCATTCTTATTATGTACAGTAAATCAAAAAAATGAGTAGGCTAGTACAGTAGTTGCATACCTATATTTTAAATTTTAACTGCAGATTCGTACCACTGCAGGAAACATATGTACAAGGAATAACAATGATAACTATAATTATATCTACACGACGTGCAGTATTAAAAAATATTAACAATATGCAATTACTGTCTCTTATACACATCTAGATGTGTATAAGAGACACCTCTCCTTGTGTTTCAGCTAGAGGGCTGAAATACAAGTTACATAGCGCACCGTCTTTCGAATAAGACGGTTAAGCCGTTGGTCCTGTGTGCATTTATGGCCCATGTGCACTTTAAAGAACACAGTACACTCTTCGGGGTACTGAAAGCATCCAGGTTAAACATTCTATACCTGGACACAGAATGTGGTAGCATTGATGAAATTACAATTCGTAATATGATTTTAAATCATGGGAATAGACAGATGTAGGTCTACTGCGAAAATGATATATTGTTCAAAATGCAATTAAGTTGCTTATTCCTCCATGAATAAATAAAGTGCAGGAAACATATGTACAAAAAATAACAATGATAACTATAATTATATCTACACGACGTGCAGTATTAAAAAATATTAACAATTTGC
>NW_022729581.1:0-528 GCF_011630105.1 Anneissia japonica | reverse complement strand
CGTAATGTAGAATCACGTTTACCGTTCATAATTATTCCCTGTCAAAATACGGAAAATTACTGTCGATCTCAATGCCGGTCGTCAACCGTAATGTAGAATCACAGTACGGTGAATAATTAATTTCTTAATAATACGGTAAATTACTGTCAATGTTAAATGTCGTTCGTCAACCGTAATGTAAAATCACAGGTACCGTAAATAAGTAATTCCTGTAAAAATACTGTAAATTATTGTCAATATGAATTCCGGTCGTCAACCGTAACGTAGAATCACAGGTGACGTAAATAATAAGCTTGTCAACCGTTAATAATGTAGAATTAAAATTTTAAATTTATTAAAAATAATTTCTGTAAAAATACAATAAATTACTGTCTAAATTACTTTTGCAAAAATTCCCACTACATTTTTGGTGGCTAACAAAAGTAAACAAAATAACGAAAATTGTTTATAAAGTCTATAGTTTAATTCTGAATCATAACTAGCTTAATAACACTGTACAGTACTAACAGATTGTCATTTAATCACTCT
>NW_022729580.1:0-531 GCF_011630105.1 Anneissia japonica | reverse complement strand
CCCTAAGATATGAACGACCCTACCCCGGGATGAATAGTTTATGGATTTTCGTTGTACTTTTAATTAATTTATTTATTTTGGTTGAATGTTGGTTCATGAGTAAATATCTATGTCTCTGAAAATGATAATTAAATATATCTGTATTTTATCGTCTTCAAAACAGACAATTGACACGTTGTTCTAGCGACTAAGCACTCACATACAGTAGACGTACAAGTGAATAATAATGGACAAACACGTTTATATATTCAAGTAAATGTTTTAGTAAAATTAAATATGTATCAAACATTAAGTCCACATCTATACCCTGTATCATACAAATGAGAGGCCATGTATATGACGTTCACCTGGATATTCACTACTGTACTTCCCAGGATTCAACCTTTTTAAGCTGGGGGCCAGTTCCAATCTGTTGAGACCAGCGGCCGGCCATCATAAGCTTGTGTAAGACTTAATTTTAAATATAATTTTCTTTTTCTTCTCCATTTCATTTTAGAATTTTGCAAAAAAACAAAAACACTTGCACACCAG
>NW_022729579.1:0-1813 GCF_011630105.1 Anneissia japonica | reverse complement strand
TCACATTTATTACCGTCATAATGACTAATTAGTATTATTAATGTAAATATTACTAATTTATTGTCGTTATGGTTGTTTAATATTATTGTTGAAATAGAATGTTGTGAGTAAACAGAAGACGAACACATTAATAAATAACACGTTTTAATTCATAGGCAATAGCATTCAAATCTCTTTTGGAGGGGTGGTCCTGTTTTACTAAAACATACTGTGTACTTTATTTCAATCATATATTGAAGAAAAAGGATGCAAAAACTTAGATTTACATTAAATAACTTGTGGCCGAGTTGACTTGTGGCCGTGTTGATTTGTGGCCGAGTTGACTTGTGGCCGAGTTGGCAGAAGCCGACATTTTTGTGGCCGAGTTGATTTGTGGCCGAGTTGACTTGTGGCCGAGTTGACTTGTGGCCGAGTTGACTTGTGGCCGAGTTGACTGTGGCCGAGTTGACTTGTGGCCGAGTTGACCTGCACCCTCCTAGACAAATCTAGTCCTACTAGATAATAAAGACATACCCAATAGAGCACTATATTCAAGGGCAATTTGTTGTGAAATTTTGGAGGCCCGGAGGCCACTGTTAGAGTGTGGTTGGTTGTACAGGTGTCCAGAGTTCCTACCGTGAATTTTGTTTATATGGGTGCCCAGACAATAATATGAAATAATTATGATGATGATGATGGGGTGATGATGATAATGATTATGATGATGATGATATCGATGACGATGGTAATGTTGGTGTAAGGGACAAAGGCTTCGGAAAATATCAGCAGTTTTTGGTATGGACTAATTTGGTGATTCCTATTTTGTCTTATAATAGGCCTAATACTGTAATTCCAGAGAAGGCATCGTCCGATCGAGGTCCATGGACTAAAACGCTCCAGACAAAATTCAGTGGTTCTGGTTGTAGCATATAATATCAATGGCATGTCTGGAATTCATATTTAATCTATATTATCGCTGCTTGCATCGCACTGGCATGGAATTGTTCATTTTGTTGAATCCCCTCCCCCTTAAAAATATGGACCACCCAACCCCTAATCCGACGCCACGACGACATCGTCGGACTGACGATATTAGTTTTAAAAATCCAAACGAAGGTAGCACCTCTTATTCCAATCTCATGTAGGAGCAGATATTTTACGTTAGTGAATGTGTAATCTACGACTGCAAACTCAAAATCTAATAAATAGATAATTGTTATTTTGTATTCATACCTAACAACATTTTCAAAATCAGTCTTAATTACTAAACCCAAAGATTTTCAAAAAATGTACATACTCAATACAAAAACAAGCGCAGGTTGATGAAGGAAAGAGACTAGTGGTCTCAGATCCTTAATGATATCGTACGGGACTGCCTTTGTGATCTAAACAGTATGGCGCTCGAAAAGATAACGGGAGATTGCTGGTTCGATTCCACCCATAGACATCTTTTTTTTATACAAATATATTATATGCAATCATGTTCTTATATACTGCATATGAGCACTGTATTATTATCTATTTGATTTATAGGCTGCTTTATATGTGTTCCCAGTGCTAAGCTGCAACTTAATTTGAATATATAGAGGAATCGGCCCAAATTTTGGCCCCTTCTTCGGCCCCCACTTTTGGACATCTCTGGATCCGCCCCTGCAGAAGGTCCTGAGTTAGAGGTGATGCGTGGAATACCCGGAAACAGCAAGAGAAAAAATGTAAGGAATAATATGGATTGAAACGGCAACACAGAAAAGGAACCTGACAAAGTCATCACCACAGTGCCCTCTAGTCAAGTGGTTATAACGTTCGCCATGTATGCAAAAGGTCCGGGGATTTT
>NW_022729578.1:0-606 GCF_011630105.1 Anneissia japonica | reverse complement strand
TTCGCGTCCGCTCCGAAGACGATCAGCCTGGGATGCATCGCAGCGCTTGCCAAATTGGTTTCTTAAGCCGAAAGACGATCGAACATTGCGTCGCGTCGGTACGACACGTTCGAAGAATCGGACGAAAGGTGGAGTCGTAACCTGTTGGAATCCATGCTGGCCAACCCGGACAAACGCGAACAGCGCAAGTCGGCGAAGAACTCATTTTTCAGGATGGTGGTGGATCCGTGCTCGATGATCGACCCGAAGAACACCAGATACGAGGTGGCGTTCAGGACGTGGATAGAAGCATGCAACGTGCCGGCCGAAAGCGTCTGCGAGTACGTGGACGGTTTGGGACGCGTAACTTTGAAAAGTAATACGATGGACGAGATAACGTGTTTGTACAAGTGTTTATTGACCTGGCACATTTTTGCAGCCATGCCCGTTTCGGGTGGCTGCCCCAAGCTGAATCGATGCGACGTTGACGGCTTGCCCGGCGGAGACGGTCTCTGCTTTCTGTACGACGACAACAGGTTTCTAATGAAGAGGGGTGAGCGAATGCTGTCGTTCAAGTACGAGCAGGCGGTCGAGTCGTGCGTAGCGTGGATTTATCACGGGCCGGTG
>NW_022729577.1:0-1297 GCF_011630105.1 Anneissia japonica | reverse complement strand
CATACCATATATATTTCATTTGTCGTCATTCGCGATCGATGGAAGGAAAGTTATTCTGACAAGTTAGACAGTTCACGACGACTGACAATACAGTAAAGAAAAGTGAAATTATAAATAGCAAATTATTAATAGGAAGATTGTTATTATCTAAGCTAGCCTGGTTGTAGGGCTAGGCCTAGCCCTACCGTTACAATTACATGTCCCAGGGCCAGGGACATGTCACGGTAGGCATACCTACCTAGTTGGCCTAGCTAGATGTAGATTTGTCACGGTAATGATGAATAGCGCAGGTTTACACCTGTCTCTTATACACATCTACCGTTATATTTTCGTATTATAACACTATATTATCACGATTAGGCTATTAAGCCTTTTATTTCATTGTTGTAAAAATAAACGTTTTCTTATGGTGTTAAAATTGGATTCCTAGAGTGCTCATTTTATTTTCTTGTCGTTACTAAACCCCTGCACATGGCCCTGCCACACCGGTTGACCCTGCCACACCGGTTCACCCCTGGTGTAAGACCAATGCATTGCAATGTAAAAACAGTAATCATTCTCCACTTGCATACCCACCGAGCGAACACATTAAAACCAACCTAAAGATATACTTGTGTTGACCGGCGACGTATAAAAATGCATCATCAAAGGTCTAGTAAAAATATAATCTGAGCTAGTAATTTTTTTAGGCCAACTAGACCTGGGTCTAGCAGAAAAATGTAACTTTTTACAGCCCTGATATAATCAAATATAAAACAGAAACAAATAACAATGCTTGGCCTATGCTAGGATAGGCCTACAAGTACAATAACAACAGTACACAAAATTCAAACTTGAAGGCTACAATAGTACTGTAACTTAAATAAATATGGGGTTTTTTTTTCATTTGTTGGGGTAAATTCTTTCATTTATTTGTGTTTTCATAGTGGAAATTACGTTTTATTTTGGTATTGTGGTAATTCTGTTTCATTGTGGTAATTCCATTTCATTGTAGTATCCATTGTGGCAGGCAATTCCGTTTCATTGGGTCAATGCGATGGACCCTATCCTCCTGCTACGCTTAGAACCTAGGCCCACGTTTAGGAGGGTAGAGGCTAGACATAGGCCTAGATTACTAGTTGTAGGCCTAGGCACAGGTACTACTAGGCCTAGCTAGGCCCCTAGCTAAAACCTTCTTAGGCCTAGACAGGCCTAGCTAGCCTGTAGGCGTAGACCCTAGGGCCCTAGCCTAAGCCTACGTCCAGTAGGTACATACAAACAAGCCTAGAGGCGTAGGCCTAGCTCTGCATAGACTAGC
>NW_022729576.1:0-1122 GCF_011630105.1 Anneissia japonica | reverse complement strand
TCAGAGTATTAGAGGATCATGCCCGTCATTCAGGATGTTGATGCATTAAAGTCTTGGCTCACTAAGAAATTAACTCCAATGTAAGTCGTTCTCTCTGTTTATGTCTTGCATCCCTCCCTTCTCTTGCCCATCATTCAGGATGTTGATGCATTAAAGTCGTGGCTCGTTAAGAAATTAACTCCAATGTAATACCCCTTTTACACTGCAAGCAAATCTCTGGTCACAACTAAACAAACAGCACCGAATTCTATTCCAGAGTTAGGCCTTACCTGGCACCTACCGCAGCTGTGGTCAGGTAGGCCTAAACTTTGCTAGCAACGGGCTAGGCCTAGACACTTTTCAAATTAAACACCTGCGCTAGGGTATAGACTTGATATCAAAACTGCTGATTTAATTCGCATAATTTAAAAACAATCTGCATAATAAATTCCTTCAATATTGACAATAATTGCAGCTTCGTCACGACAAGGAACTCGAGCGAAGTGATGATCACCATCGCAACAAAGGGTGGTATTTGAACCCGAGTTCGTTGCCAGTGTAAAATGGGAGCAATCCAGACTTTTTCGTTTGATGTAAATAGGAAATGCACCCGGGATCCCACAGGTTTATTCTGCCTTAGCAGTGTAAAAGGGGTATAGGTCATTCTCAATTGTTAGATCTTGCATCCCTTCCTGTCCATTTAGGATATAATTGTTCAACCAACACTTTTAAACTTAGATAACATGTGTCACATGCTGTTCCTAGGACCCATACTGTATACTCAAGTGACTCTGTTTACCGATTGTGTTTATTGAATTAAATAAGAAATATGGAAATTTGAGAAACAAAAATTGTCCCGACAGTACCAAAACGTAGTTATGTAGTTTTTTTTTTTTATAGAGACCAAGCTTAAGGCACACAAGTAGATTTTCTGATGTCTCTTATTACAGTAACAAGTATTTATTTTCCATCTGTAACATTTTTTTTTTAGAACCTTCATCAGGTTTTATAAGGCCTTCCTTACAGCTCTTTTATTGCTGTGGATATTTATTTCGCTTGCAAAGAGAAGAATTAACAAGTGGTGTAACCAAAAAAGTAAAGCTTGTAAACATGGCAACAGTCATACAGATAGCAAATATACAT
>NW_022729575.1:0-994 GCF_011630105.1 Anneissia japonica | reverse complement strand
TGTTATTACTATAAATTATCATGGATTGAGAATTCCATATAATTTCATTGCGAATTTCATTTCATAAGTGGGATGTACAAAAAAAAAAAAAAAGTTAATTAATGCCATAATTTTAATGATTTGTAAGTTAAAACATCTGTTAGCATTAATATAGGAATTTTGAATTAATTCATTTGTTTATTTTTTGTCTAAGTATTTAGCTAAACTTTTATTTATTAACATGATAATATTTTTCATATTATTGGTAATCATATTTTTGTCACTTAACAATAAGTTTTCTACAAATAAAAGCTCTTTTAATTAGTTGACTAAAGAACCACTCTCTGCAGTAGGCCCCATGCTATATTTGTTTCAGTCCATAAACATCAAACTTTACGAACCATTTATTTGTCAGTTGTGCCATTATTAGATCTTAAGCATTGATATTTTAAGACTGTATTATACAATATTATGTTCAAAATGTAAATTATTATAATAGCTAACTGTATATAATTAATTAAGTTTACTGTGAACATAGAGTATGTTCAAAATATGAGAATTAAATATAATATCATTGAGTGTTTATGGCCCAGTCATGTTTTAACCATTTTATACTATATTTTATTTTTTTTTATATTTAAAAACTGAGATGGCATTTTATTTAATAACTGATAGGTCCTTCTAATTTTGCTTTTTTAGAAGTACAGATAGGCACGACAAAGAATACGCAATGGTTGTCAAGATGAACTTCGATCATAATCATGTACTTGAATCGGCTGATGCTCTTCGTTATCGGGATGTTGCACACAGTACAGTCCAGAAATTTATCCAGCTCTTTATTGCCGTCTGTCCTGCCTAAGAAAACATGAAGACCAGCTCCACATAACATGAAAGTGTGTGTTGCAAAAAACACTGGTTTAGGAAAGACACATGGCAAAAAGTAAACTCTATAATGATGATCAAATTTACATCAAAACACGTTATATTTTTTTTTTTTTTTTTTTTTTTTTTTTTA
>NW_022729574.1:0-576 GCF_011630105.1 Anneissia japonica | reverse complement strand
GGTGCCATATTTCCAACATAGACTTTCATCCATGCTAACTTTATATATTGTGGCTGCCCCTTGAGCTGAAGGGAAAGCGGCTGTATGTTGCCAGCATCTGTTTCCAGACATTCATAGGCGCCAAACAAGTTGTTTACCAACCATATGGTGGGGCTAGAGTTGATATGATAATTCTGACCCAAGACCACAAAAGGGCTGTAAACTCGCATCAACAGGTTTCAGGGATAACATGAAATTTGAGCAAAATGTGATTATATCATAACTATAAAGTATTACCTTTAATCTTACTATTTTTGAAGTTTGGGTTCAATATTTTAACTCTAAACCCTAAAATTTAGTAATTTTATGAAGGCCATTCTACGAGAAACATTTAAAAATTCATCAACTTTCAAACCGCCATACATCGCTTCCAAACAACTTATTCACCTACACAAAATTCAGGCCCTAAAGTATGTTGCGAAAGTATTTGTAGTGCATCGTACCCTGGTACAAAGTTTACGTAAATGTATATCTAAATGAAGGAAATAGCCTTGAATTAATTTAAAGAATACTAAACTGTTTCATGACCTGTTGGAA
>NW_022729573.1:0-553 GCF_011630105.1 Anneissia japonica | reverse complement strand
AACAAAGTCTCTGAATGCTGGTTGAGTCGCTGAATTTGTCGTGGATCAACGCATGAAGTCTGCCGCCCTTGCCCTCCAGCAACCTTCAATTTCTCCATTCGGCTGTTCCACTGCACGGCGAAGGAGATGAGGTATACCTGGACAAAAGAGTAATGGGAAAAAAAAAATTTAGAATACATCTGTTAAAATTGAAATACTTATCATTTCTAGACTGCACTTTACAAATCATCTATATTGAATCAAATACAGAACATAGTAATCAATACATTTTTTATATTCTTGTATCTTTGGGATTATTAATTACCTGTGTTGTATAACACTAATTACCTGAAAAGGGATTATTCCACATCGCTTTGAAGGGATGGCATGCAGTAAGTGGCTATGAAGTCCTTCCAAGGAGTTGCTGCCTCTTCGACAACGGTACTTGTTAAGCTGTATCCCATTTATAGTTACAACTTTGATCGCCACGTAGAGCTGGATGTTTGGTTGATCCTGAAAAGAATGAACCAAAAATGTAGAAATTTAGATTCATTAGAAGTTTATATAGTCTTAA
>NW_022729572.1:1094-1718 GCF_011630105.1 Anneissia japonica | reverse complement strand
TGATTCATTTAAATTGCATATATTTTCTGTCATTTCTTATCTAAATCTTATTCATTGTTTACAAAATTCATAAGCGTAAACCAATTTATTCCCAGACGCGTGTCCTGTAAAGTTTGTCAACCACAGCTATGCGCTCCTTTGATGTTAACCGACTGTTGCTATTAACGATGACAGCGGTCTAATGTCGTCTCTGTGAGACGGTCTAAATTTAGATCGGCATGTCACTGGTAAAGACCAGTGACTGGTGCTCCTTTAATAGTTTATCTTATTGGCAATGACTTTACCACGTCTTATTATCGCCGTTAGTGTTTTTATAAAAGATGCTTTAATTGATAAAATAAAGACTCGTAAAACACAATTGTGTTCAAATTGCTTTAATACACTTGAAGTTTCTTGTTATGCAATAGAATAAATGAACAAAAGCACTCAAAATTCACATGGATAATAGCTTTAAAAAGTTACCTAAAATCGTTTTACGAACGCATGATGTCGTCATCGGCCAAACACCGTTCGTAAAATAGAAGGTTCGTAATTGAAAAGTTCGTAATTGGGAAGGTCGACTGCAGTCGACCTTCTCAATTACGTACCCTTTGGTCTAAAAGGCGTTCTTATACACATCTAGAT
>NW_022729572.1:0-1063 GCF_011630105.1 Anneissia japonica | reverse complement strand
TAGATTTTTAACCATGTGTATGCGCTTAACGATCGTCACGGCCTATTGGTATGGTCTATGACTGGTCTAAGTTTACACAGAATATTTACAATGTGCAGGACTTTGTAGCAAACAACAACAAATTCTAAACATTTATATATTATTACTGTATAGACGAACCTCTCTCCATTGTGCTATTATTTACCCATAGCCTCCGTGCCCACAGAAGTACTCCGCATGGGCGACGATCATTCGTTTAACCATGTGCTTGTTGCGCAGATGGATTTATGCTTTGCGCTGATTGGCTATGCACGCTCCAGGGTTTTAGCATTGTAAACCAGCCGCCGCACTGCTGCCAGCCTTTGATCGCCAGTCCGCAATACACGAACGAACATATAAGACGTGATTCAAACAGATAAATTACAAACGCATAAGATGGGTATGATTTAAACAAATAAAACAACAAACACATTAGACGGACATGAACGAATTTATGAACGATATGACGGACAAGATTTTAAAAAATTAAATAACGAAAACATAAGTCGGACATGAAAAAATTCATATAAGGAACGAACGTATAAGAAGGACATGATTCAAAGAATAAAACAAAGCCAGCATAAGACTGACATTTCTCAAACAAATAACAAACGTATCGAACGGACAAGACAAAATGATACTGTGTAGACGAATGAATAATTTTGTAATGAACTAAATATTTATGAATAAAAACAAACAAATATGAAACCAATGGACGGTTTTACAA
Source organism: Anneissia japonica (assembly GCF_011630105.1). NCBI lineage: Eukaryota > Metazoa > Echinodermata > Crinoidea > Comatulida > Comatulidae > Anneissia > Anneissia japonica. Next base: position 318 of record NW_022729572.1, on the reverse strand, counting down.
TTGAACATGTACCGGTACGCATTTAAAATGTGCAAGTTGTGATGATATATCGCTTCTGTCTTTATTCATAAATGAGGGATACTAATTGAAAGTATCCCTTCTTAATTTTTTCCCTTTTTTATGGGGGGAGGGGGGTGTGGAGGGGTGGCGTTTCTTTTTTTTCCCCACCATCTTCAGTACCATATTGTACAGTACACATCATACGGGAAAAAAATCCGTCATCGACTTCTGTCTTAAATTGTTGAACCTCTGTTTTCATCTCGCCATTTCCTCACTTGTATTAGGTGAATATAATCCACATCCCCTTATCTTCCAGCC
>NW_022729571.1:0-2275 GCF_011630105.1 Anneissia japonica | reverse complement strand
CCCCCCCCCCCCCCCCTTTTGGACATCTCTATATCTGTCCCTGCATACAATACTGTATTAGAACATTGCCTTTGAAAATCGAATGTTTCCTCAATAGGGAAGTCCCATTTATAGGGGTACCCCTATTCAAAATCACTATTCAAACCCTTGCAATTGTCTCTTTGATAGGTTTTTTGCCACATGGCTCTACTGCATGATGACAGATGACCCTTTAAACCAGCAACAATAACATTTTCTATGCAAATAATAAAAAATATCAGACTTTTCAAGTTAGTAAAATGTGTTTCAGTAAACCATGTCTTCAAATATCCATGGTTAATACAAGATTTCTGTAGCACCTAATAATATGGGTTGCTTAAATTTACAGGTACAGCATAATAATGGCTACAGAAATTTTTAAAAACAGGACAGGATGAACATTTATAGGCCACTTTATTTTTCACAATAATAATTTATCAGTAATCTGACAAATTTGAGTTGTCTAAGGACAATGTAACCAAAATCCTGATGGAATAGTCATTATTCTGGATGTTAGACCTATTTATTTATGAATTTAGGCCTATGATAGATTTCTGTAGTATTTTTGTCTATTTCTATATGTCCGTATAGGCAAATTTTTTTTAGCAAATACAGAAGTTATGTAATACTTGAGAACTCTGACATATCAACATACATTAAATGTAATCAAAATAGTAGAAGTGCCCTCTACTGATATTCAATATGACATATTTCTTTCTTGTACCCTTGTAATTGCAATGTCAGCGAGATCATATACAAATAAATCACATCTTATTTATTTTCTTTAGCAAAGCATACAAATTAATTTTCAATGGTTTAAAAACTACTTAAAATAGATAATTCTCATCATCACCATTGACGCATTCTGCTATGTGTTGCATTCATGCTACATCTCTCTATTTTTAGTTATTTTTATTCAAAATATTAACTAACTTACTTAATTAAGCATCAATGCACAGAATAAAGCTTTCATCATCATCATAAATATATTGTAATAATTGTTAGTTATGTGTAAAAGATAATCACTGTACATATTATACTCCCTATTGCATTTAAAACGAACATCCCGGTACATTTCCTCTTAGAACATAAATCATTTCCTATGACCGGTATAGAAGCATCCTGTAGGCACACACATGGCCTACTAAATTGGCGTACTCCGTTACCTCTTCCTTATCCTCGTTTCCCCCTCTGAACATGGTGCAGAAACTGTAAGGCATAAGTTGACCCTTGTGTAGGGTCAGCACTTTGTTCACGTCCACCTTGGTGTCAGCTAAATAGGAGAAAATATTAGGAATGACGAATGATGAAATACTGTACATTAAATTTTTTTTTCTAGTTATGTATGGCCTTGCACGGCCTTGAAGAAAAACACCCATGGGTGATTCAAGTGTCTCCGTGTTTAAATAAAGTATATTATTATTATTATTAAATACATAGAACTGAATAACACTGAATGAGATGGTACATGGGTAGGGGAGAATCCAGAATTTTTCAAATGGGGGAGGGTTGGGAGGGAACATTTTCAGAATAGACAAGCGATTAGCACATAGCATACTGTAGATATGCATTGAAATTTTAAAATTTAGTGGCAAAATAGGGGCACTTGACCCTTGTTCCCACTACCGGATCTGCGCAGGGGTAGGGAAGGTCTATATGGTACATGGACAGGGAAAAATATTAGCGAACAGGATTTCTGGATCCTGCACAGTAATTGGATAAAGTTGCTAGGTTTATGATAATGAAACATAATTATCTCATAAACTACTATACAGTATGTACCGTAAACTATATTATGTAATTTCACCACAATTGTTGTTACATTGAAATATATTAATTTCATTGTCCTTGTTCGTTTGTTTACGGATATAAATTTTTAAGGGTAGATGGATATTAATATAAAAATATAATTTTTGAATCAAATTAAATATGATGGTATGTTACCTAATACATTCAAATTTATTTATAGGGTAACATTTATCAAATAATTATTGTTTAAATTTCTGATATTACACAAGATCCACTGTTAACTGTTGCACTTAATTCCACCCTGTCCTATCCTGCTCAAACAATACCTTACCTCACTTGTTATTATCAATATTATGTTTTTTTTTTAACCTTTTCTTCATATTATAATCTGTGCAATTTTATTATTATTATTTGTGTTATAATTATTAATATTTTTACCATATTGTTATATTGTTATTTTTTTCATCATTATTGTAATTTCTTGATGTTTTTCACCACCATTTGCTTT
>NW_022729570.1:0-845 GCF_011630105.1 Anneissia japonica | reverse complement strand
TGATACCAGCATTGATTGCCATAAGAAAATGCTCCTGACCGATTATAAAGTATTTAAAAATAGTATCTTAAACTTTCTGTTGAAAAGAAAACAGCTCTAGATCTATTTACTTGCACACATGACATATTATGGTATTGGATTATCTAATTGAGCAATATCTATATTAATATGCTGATACAAACTGAAAATATTCATTATTTAAAGCTACTGAACCAACATTATTTTTCTTTTATGTTTTTTAAATTAAAATATATTGCTTCGCTCAGCCTTGAAATGTGCATGGGTATTTCATTCTTTTAAAAAGTGGCATTCGTTGTGTTCGTTAATAATTCAAGCAGATGTTTGAATGAACACAATTCGTTGATGAAGCAGACATTCTGATTTTTTTAAATTTATTTGTTTAGCATGGTCATTTATTATAACATCATCACGATTTAATAGAGAAACTGAAAATATTCATTATTTAAAGCTATTAAACCAACATTATTTTTCTTTTATGTTTTTAAAATTAAAATATATTGCTTCGCTCAGCCTTGAAATGTGCATGGGTATTTCATTCTTTTTAAGAGTGGCATTCGTTGTGTTTGTTTAAGTCAAGCAGATGTTTGAATGAACACAATTCGTTGATGAAGCAGACATTCTAATTCTAATAATATTTGTTTAGCATGGTCAATTATTATAACATCATCACGATTTCATAATAGTTTTTAATTACACAATATTGCTTTCTTCAGCCCCTTTTGGACTGTGCCTGTTATTTCATTATTTGAATAAGTACCGTAAATTACATGGTTTTGGCATAGCCTGAAATTTTGAGTGCGATGATAATCGTGTGTCATAGCACA
>NW_022729569.1:0-704 GCF_011630105.1 Anneissia japonica | reverse complement strand
TTGGTTGTGACAAGCGTACATATACGCACGGAAATATAGAATAAATAATATCGATGTTACATTCCTTCCAAATGTACACTGTTGAAATAGGCTACAATCAATTTTTAAATTGGAATTGGAAAACTAACCCACAACACAAGATCAAAAGGTCCATCCAAGTGTAAATTTGTGGTAGGCCTAGTAGTAGCCCTATATTCAATAATTGATAATATAATAAACCAGAAATTTTTACTCTGCCTATTCAAAAAAATTGTCAGAGGTGCCAAGTGTTGAATAAACCAGACTTAAAAACTAGGCCTAGAGAAATAAAAGTTTTAAGAATTAAGCTTAAGGTAGAAATAAATTTGTGGTCTGTCTAAATGGGTTACTACTAGCGGTGGGGGCCTGAAAAGACAAAGAACATTGACCATATGTTTTACCTTTATTTTGGAAGCAAAGGGCAGAAAGTATTTATCAGTGGAACGGAGTATATGTGAAGGAATATTTTAAGTTTATTTAAAAATTCATTATAGTATCTGATATGTTTTAAATTTTCTGTTTCAGCGAATGGTTATGAGTTTCCGCGTCTCCGAGCTTCAAGTATTGTTAGGATTCGCAGGAAGAAATAAAAGTGGCCGTAAACATGAACTCCAAGCCAGAGCACTTAACTTGCTCAAGAACAATTGTAATACACCAGTTGAAATCAAAATTAAGGAGCTAAACAG
>NW_022729568.1:0-804 GCF_011630105.1 Anneissia japonica | reverse complement strand
TCATGATCTTTCATCAGGGATTTTTGACAACCATAGAGATCTTATTAATGTGTGTGTGTGTATACTATAGAAAACAAAGCTTAAAAACATTGTCTTTGAGTATGTACTTTACATAGGCCTACTTCAAAAACGTGATTCCCCAACTACCTCAGCCCCACCATGGCTGGGGCTGAGGTGAGAAAATTTGAGGAAATAGTACCTCTCGAAATGGCCGGAAATGACACTTTTATATAGTAAAATTCATCATCATCACATTACCACGTCAAAATGAAACGCCAACAAATTTCTCATGATCTTTTATCAGGAATCTACTTAATATCCAGGACAACTTAGGCCTAATTATAACTTACTAAGCTTTAACTATATATACTATAGTATGATCAACAAATCACAACTTTTTTTTCGCATTTAGCACAATTTCTTCACTTTTTATTTTTATTAATATTAATATCAATTATTACTATTGTCATCATCATCATTGTTATTATTATTCTTACTATTAGTAGTAGTATTATTAAACAAACATTTAAAGAAACTTACAAAAGGATAAAAACGAAATTGAACCACATAGTATCGCATTTCTATCTTAAAAGACCTGGCCTGAGATTTATGGATTTAAGATTTTTTAAAATCACGCTTAGACCTATGTGTTCTATTATGCCTATGTATAACGTGTACTGATGCATATTTACATATTTAAAAGTATTCATTTTGAGTGATCCCAGGAAAGAATTTGTATTGCCTCAAGAATAAGCTTTAAAATTTTAACACTGTGTACAAAGGGGGGGGGGGGGGGCCGCGGCT
>NW_022729567.1:0-950 GCF_011630105.1 Anneissia japonica | reverse complement strand
GCTTCGACGTTATTTGGCGACCTCTAAGGAGGTGGGTCCAGGCTTCAAAGTGACGCCTGCATTAGAAAAATATTATAAGAGCTATGGATGCGCTACTATTTGAAAAAAAAAATGATGTCTACAGCACCCGGTATTCCCAAGCGGTCTCCCATCCAAGTACTAACCAGGCCCGACGTTGCTTAACTTCGGTGATATGACGAGAACCGGTGTTTTCAAGGTAGTATGGCCGTAGACAAGATACAAGATACAAGATACAAGATAAAAAATTTATTGTCTCCATTAAAAAGAAAACGAAGAAATTACAAAAGCTCGCACCCATTAAAATTACATTAAAATCACATTAAAATCACATAAAAATTTAACAAAGTACATCAAAACCCATAAAAAATAAATAGAAATAAACAACATTTAACAAGGAGAAACTACTCAAGAGACAAAGAGTTATAACAACAATAACAACAACAATCGCTATTTTCATTAAATTGATTTAATTTTATTTTATTATTGCAATTATCATTATTATTAAGATTATATTTATCATTATTATTGTTGTTATATTTGTCATGGTTATTTCAAAGGCATATATTATTATTGTTTATTATATATATATATATATATATATACATACATATTATACACACACACACACATATATACATATATATATATATTATTATTATTATTATCATATTATTACAATATTGTGAATATAATCTATCTTTTATGATTTTCATTTAAGTATTTTATACCCTTAGCGATAAATGAATTACGGTATCTATTTGTGTTTGCAATCGGTACTCTCATACGACCACTCCTGGGGTTAAATGAGCTAATAAGCTTATCATGAAGCGGATGACTTTTGTCATTCATGATAAAATGGAAAAACTCACTCACCCTGTCGTGATATACAGAATCAGTTGAAGGCAGGTGTGTTTTTGTAATTCTACTGA
>NW_022729566.1:0-1936 GCF_011630105.1 Anneissia japonica | reverse complement strand
GAATGTAATAACGTCACTGAGAAGTTATTTGCGGATTTGAGAACATTGAGTTCTTATTGTCGCCTTATTTCTAGGACACAGTTTGGCCTGAATCTATGTTGTGCAGGAAATGCTAGAGCGGTCATGGATGAGTTTATCTGTTCTTTCTTGCGTTGCTTTGTTATGCAAATCGAAAGGTCCCTATTGGCTGTATATAGCCATCCTAATTCACTATTCAACAATTTGTTTTATAATATTTTCTCTATATATAGCTTGAGATATTAGAAATTGCCCTGGACAAGTGTGGGCCACCAGCGGACCGACATTTAGCCATTGTGGACAAAAACAGAGACCTACATCTGAGTGCGGTGAGGACATTTGGTAAAGGACCTCGCATTGTTAAGCTGGGTAATGAAATTGTTATTTTACATTTTATTCTGCTGCAAGTAACTACATGCTCATTCCATGCCAAATCACCTAGAAGTCCCTAGGAAGGTAGCCCCAAGTAACAATATAAATATGTACACTATGAAATTAATGATGTAAGCATTAATGATGCATGCAAGTATTGTAGTGTTTAGTCAAGACATTTTTTTATACCTTGTTTCGCAAACAGATTGCTCAATTGCATAATTCATATTTCACTAATCAAGTAATTTAGGCTACTTAACACGATAACTAAAGTTTGGTAAGTCTTATTGTTTTCAAAATTGGTAGAATGCAAGATATTAATAAGAAGACAGAGCCTATTGTTTTTGGTACATGTGTGAATATGTTCATTGTTCATTTGCATAATTGATATTTCACTAATCAGGTAATTTTGGTTAATTACCATGATAGCTAAAGTTTCTGTAAGTCTGATTGGTTTCCAACTTTGCATAATGCGAGATGGTTATAAGAAGACGGAGCATATTGCTTTTTAGTATGTGTTTGAATATGCTATTAACTCATTTCCATAATTATAATTTCACTAATCAGGAAATTTATGCTAATTACTATCATAAATCCCAAGGAAAATTTCTGATGTAGGTGAAATTGTAAAAGTTTTTCATGTTGTCGCTGTTGTAGTAAATTGTTTGCACTATAACTAAAAATTGGTAAGTTTAATTGGTTTGAAACTTCTACACTTCTACTCTTGCCAGAGAAAAAGTCACACACCATGGAGAGGCTGCTTTTACTGAGAAGTGTAAAAGGAGCATTTCTAGATAATGACAATGAAATTGCCGAAACATCTCTGTAGGAAGAGGATTCACTCTAAAAATAATACCTTTGGCCACTTCATTAGCAAAATCACTTCACTGACGCACATCCCCCTCCCCCCGAACACTTTCTCAGTACCTGGGCACAAGATTCATGGTTAGGCTACTGGTTTTAGTAGCACTGCTATATAAAATCATGTCATGTTTGATAAATTTTTGTTTGTTAGCCAGCATAATTACCATGGTTTTAATGGCAATAAATAAATAAATTAATTAATTAATAAATACATAATAAATTCTCAGGTAGGTCATAAATAATGCCACCAAAATTTCGTATAAGTAAAAACACCACAAGGCACTTTATAAAGCAAGTAATAGAATTTAATTCTATTTTTTATATTTTTTAAATTGACATAAATTGCATAAGAAGAAATAAATTTATTAATAAAAATAACTTCAAATTTTAATCTTTTTAAATTGTCATGTTTGCATAGCTGTCCAATGGCAAAGCAACATGACTACTTTTATATTTTTGTTAAGTTAAGTTCTTCTGCCTTGCAACGGTTCTGCATATTGTGTTTTTATATGCCTTTGTTTTTTATATGTATTTTCTTTTGTATATTTTTTATTTTACTGTAACAAGGGACAAGGTTTTTTCTTAGTGTGACAATAAACTATTTCTATGTTTATCTATATGTCTAATACAAGACACCAATTATTATCGTCGTCTGTTTTTTTTTTTTTTTTTTTTTTTTTTT
>NW_022729565.1:0-515 GCF_011630105.1 Anneissia japonica | reverse complement strand
TGTTTTATATTTGAAAAAGGAAATGTGAAAAAAACTTTAGTCAAATACTGTATACAAAATAAAAAATTTCCAGAAAACACTGAGTGACCTTTCGCTGTTGGCTGGGATCTACCTGGCTAGGCCTAGCCTAGCCTAGCCTAGGTGTCAAAAGAGTCGTTAACCAGGAGAAGAGGGGTGTCAGGCCTGCTCAGGCAATTTGCCAAATGCAACGATGATGTACAAATAAATACGGTAACAATTTTAAACAGAGGTATAGCAAGGCTTGATCGACGATATCAAGGGCGGATGCCCTAGCTAGCGGCACGAGAATGTTTTCTCACCCGATGATCACCCTGACAATAGGCTAGCCTAGGCCTAAGCCTAAGGCCCTTTTTTCACTACATCCCCTGATTTACCTAATTTTATGGTGACTATTCATTCCTCACATTTATTTCATGTGTATAAATAGGACTTCATAAAACATTTAATTACTCACTTGTTTTAATAATTAATTCATTATTAAACGAACAATGCTC
>NW_022729564.1:0-1683 GCF_011630105.1 Anneissia japonica | reverse complement strand
CAGCTTGAGCCTACGAGCTCAGGTCCCCCTGTCCAACAACTTAGCCCCCCCCCGAAAATATATCCTAGAGCCGCCACTGGCCAGCCCATTTCCAATGGGGTCTAATTTAAAGATATTCTGTCTGTCATGAGCTAAAAGATGAAAAATTTAATTCCATAATTTAATTTATTAATATTCACATTTAAGTAAGTTATTAACTTACAATTAAATATAATGACAAACATTTTTTTCTTGTCAATCATCATGGAGGTAGTCCTACATATCTATGATGATATTAATATCAATACCGTAAAACCTCGAATTGAAGCCCTGGGCTTCTTTTCTTTGCGAACTTCAGATGGGCTTCTTTTCGAGGCTATTTTTGTAAAGTAAAGGTTGGGGTGGGGGTGGCTTCCTTTCGAAATCAGTACTGTAAATTTTGTGAATTTGTATTTTAAAACAATAAATACGGCCATTGTAACATCAATCTGTATCATGGGGTGTATTGAACTGACATTAAATCACCTAAACTACTACTACTGTTAATCCAAGCTTGTTTTATTTTTTATTTATTTATTTATTTATTTATTTTTTAGCAAATCAAAGATGGGCTTCATCTCGAGATTAAGCCCACTGGGCTTCAAAATATATATTGAGAAAGACGGTGTCATTTGGGCACCTCGATCACTTAATTTTCGTTGTCCATTAAAAATAATATAAAAAATATATTTGTATAATAAAGTTTGATTATTCATGATAATATTCTTAAAATAAATTTCATATAATGTCACTTTTAAAAAACAGATACGAATAAACGGAGCCCCAAGCTGATAAATACCAGTAACGTTTCTTTAGTCAGTTTCAGGTCTTCGATGGTTTTAGCGAGTCATTTGGAATGTATGCTTTGTTGAATAGAATGTAGACATGTAAGTGCATGTCTCTGTCGAGGAAATTGTCAAATACCTTCAATGCCTAACAAACTTGGTAAAAATAATACAAATAATAGTATGATGACAGAATTACCATTTAACTATTGAATTAACGATGCAAAATGTTCAATACTGTACTCACATTTGTTATTAGTGAAGTCTTCTAGTAGTCTTTCAACTCCATATACAGTGTATTGGTTGTAATATGTAAAACGCCAGCTGTAGAGGTACAAAAAACAATTCATTATTCTTTTTCAAAAGCGCCATTCCTTTATGATGATAATGGTGGTTATGATGATATTGATGATGATTATGGTGATGATGATAATGATGATAGTGATGATGGATGAGGATGATTATGTTGATGGTGATGATCATGATGATGATAAAGGTGGTGGATATGATGATATTGATGATTGTTGACGATTATGATGATGATGATGTTGATATGATAATGATGATGGTGGTAATGATGATGGCGGTAGTGGTGGGGATGATAATGTTGATGGCGATGATGACGATGATAATGATGATGATGATAGTACATGAATCAGTACATAGGCTGTTATGTAACTTTAAGTTTTTCAAAACATGCACGATGAACGCAACGGGTGATGCAATAATGACGTTCAGCATCAGAAAGGATGACAAACGAAACGTATAAACGTTGAATCCAAAACTGCCTGGACATATGCCAATGGAGCGACCCATCTTACATATTTTAATACGTATATAGGCCTACTGATACCAAAATCATGTGAGTGCTTATTAATGT
>NW_022729563.1:0-571 GCF_011630105.1 Anneissia japonica | reverse complement strand
AAGTTGGCATTATGATCATTTCAATTAAAATTGATAAAGACAGTAAAGAGTAACTAGTTAACTAAATTGATTGTCAATTTTTATATTTATAGCAAAACTAGAGGTGAATAATATAATGCCATAGTTTTTTTCAATTTACCCCGATCCGAGTGCAGAAATTGAATTTTTGGGTCTTTCAGAGCAAAATTTCGCTATTAATTTTCTAGTGGGTTTATATATATATGTAATACTGTAGACTGATTTCTTTCACCATATTCATGCATTGATTTAATTAACGATAATAACCCTAAGACAATAATAGTTTCGCCCTAAGACTAATTACTAATTAGTCCTAAGTACCTGATTTATACACAATAAAGTAGTACAAAGTTCATCATTAAGTTAACTTGTTTTATATAGCACAGGTTACTGGATATTGTTTATCACTACATTGTAAATAGTATTTTAAGTTATTAAGTTAGTAATGGTATCATCATAACATAATGATATGGTTTAAGACATTCTGGGGATGCAGATGTCTATGTCGTTTGTATGTGACACGGACTTAGCGTCCCTTTCTAGGACGCTTCTT
>NW_022729562.1:0-1049 GCF_011630105.1 Anneissia japonica | reverse complement strand
GAGGTTTATAGGTGAAAATTGTAAATTTAGAAATAAGTTTTATTTTTTCCTTTGAACTGAGATCTATATGTGATTTTCTTTTATTTCTTTAAAAGTATTTGTTTTTTAACAATTACAGCAGATGCAAATAATGTTTTGAGAGATAATCGAAAAACAATGGTCATTGAATAACATTTTTTTGATAGTAGAAATAAAAGTTTTAAAAACATTATTTCACTAACAAAGTAGAGGAATGACATACAGTATACAGTACTTCAACTACCAAAATATGCAATTCATAGAACCACAAACTTCACTTTTGTTAAAAATCAAATGAATTAACTTTACATGTTATAAACAATGAAAATAAACAGTAGTTAAAGCATGTGGATCAATTGTGTGTTTGAATCACAAGTTCATGTATGGGAAAAGGGAGAGTCTTACTTTCTCGCAAACTTAGCAAAAAATTGTCTGCTTAGAGTTTATTCAAAGAAGTATTGCTTTTAGTAAACTGAATCATTAGGAATACATTTATTTAAGCAACTAATTTAGTTGCATATTTGGTTTTTACTCATCACTAACTAAATCTAAGTGCCTACTACTGGCTTAGAATTATATATAGTTATGTATGGCAATTATGCTAAGAATTAAAATGGTGTGTGATTGTGAGGGTAGGGTGATTATGGTAGGATTAAGTGGTATTGCTTAATCCCACAAACCTCCCAAAACACACTGTAGAAAATCAAACAATTCAATTGTGATTGACTGACTTGGTATATCAATAAGAAAATTAAATACATTCATAACTATTTTTTGGTTAAAATTTAGATTTTTTATGAAAAAATACTTGCAAATACACCACAAACCTCTAAACACACAGCAATCCCCATCTAAACCATATAATTATGATCGTAGAACTCTCTTCTTAAAAAAAAAATAATAATAATTTGATGTTCATACTAACCCACTGTTTGTGGGGTTTACCAATACACAGATTGAATTTTTCGAAAATTGTGATTCCGCTTCCGTGAAATCGGCCACAAGTAAATTATTTTAGTATTAATAAATGC
>NW_022729561.1:298-589 GCF_011630105.1 Anneissia japonica | reverse complement strand
GTAGAACAAAGTTTAATGGTGATGTCAGCGTGATGCCATAATTGTAAAAGAAATAATGCAATGTGTTAACAAGGCTATTTCTTTGCATAAACTACTTGCAGGGGCGGATCCAGAGATGTCTGAAAACGGGGCTGAAAGTGGGGCCGATCGAGATAACATTATCCTAGGGGTCCGGGGGAATTCCCCCAGGAAAATTTGGTGTTCTAGACACCCAAAAATAACCTCTGAGGCACTTTGGGCTATTAATTTTTTTCTTTTTCTTTCTTTCTTTTCTTTTTCTTTCATTTTTCA
>NW_022729561.1:0-260 GCF_011630105.1 Anneissia japonica | reverse complement strand
TCCACCCTTGACTTGTATAAAAATGGTTTTTAAGTTTAGAAATTACACTACATTAGTAAACATTTTTCACTAACACTACAATCATCATCATTTATTAATCATTAGTTATATAAAGGAATTAAAAATAAATTTTTTTTAAATGTTTAATTTGAATCCTTCAGTAATTTTTACCATCACAGGCTATAGAAGACAACTTAAGCTGTCCTTTATCAGCTCAGTACATCACAGCTAAGAGACTTCTTCTGTTTGAGCACCAGAAC
>NW_022729560.1:0-545 GCF_011630105.1 Anneissia japonica | reverse complement strand
GTCGTAAGTTCAGCACACCCAATGCGCAAACTTGGGTCCATGATCAAGTGCTCATTAAACATGATGAATATTCATAAGCAAACATGATTATTCATCAACATGAAATAGATCCCAATGAGAGACAGAGAACACTCTAAATTCAAATGAGGATGACCATAATTCTTCATGTTGTTTATATGACCTCAAATGACCTCTTGTTTCAAAAGACTATGTTGATGTCTGCCTGTACTATACACATGCCAAAACTTAACAGAAATTTTAAGTTGCTAGGCGTGGTCGCTTGGAAACAGGAAGGTCTTCGTCTGAATCTTCATCTGAGTCTTCATCTGGATAATCAACTAGCCCACCCTACAAAAGACAAAATTAAAAAAATTATTAATAAATGCATATTTCAAATAATCAATTATTGAGTTCATAAAACTACACTACCACAAAACTGCTAATACAGTAGTAACTAAAACTAAACTAGAAATTGCAAATTGCAAGTGAAGTGCTACGAAGTACAACTGCATATAAATGTTCTTCGAACAAAATTATTTATGCGA
>NW_022729559.1:0-5838 GCF_011630105.1 Anneissia japonica | reverse complement strand
TGTGTGTGTGTGTGTGTAAGCGAAAATTTCATTTAATAAATGTATACGTCTCAAGCTTTGTCAAAATGTCCAACTTTAACAACTGCAGTGTTTAATGTTTTTTGTTAAACGCGACGGTGCTCAGTGAGACCAGCGAGACCAACTTTGATAGTAATTCAATTCACCTTTTACAATCATTCATCAGCACCGTTTTCAATTGTACTTTTTGTTGTGTCTGTTTATATTGTTTTATAAGAGAACATAATTGAAATGAAATTGCCATCATCATCTTAATCATCAAAACCTTCATCACAACCATCATCATCGTCGTCATATGATCATCATTTATCATCATCATGCATAGTCATCTTGAGTCCCCCGTTGGGGAGAAAAGCCATAATTCGTCGGAGAGAAAAACATTTATGTGTATTTTTCACACACAGTATTAGTAGACTCCAAAACTGATTAAAAGCCTTTGAAACCCCTAAATTGTCAGAAGCCCCCTGGAACACTTTCAAGAGATTTTGAGCAACGCCCGACTACGCCCCCTTTTTTTCGTCGAGGACATGGGACCACCACTGATCATCATAACCATCATAATCATCGTCGTCCTGATCATCATCATCATCATCATTGTAATATTCATATCCATCGTCATTTAATCATTATCACCATCATCATCATCATCATCATCATAGATGTGCCTGACACAGACATATTGATCAAACAGGCTCTGTTAAGTCGAAAAACAATATTATTGCTTTTGGCAAAATCTTCTAGTTGTTGAATGTGACACTCGTGTACATTTTCATTATTTTCATTACAACATGTTTGTTTTCAAGGGTTACTTTTCCTCACATTCGCGCTGTAACATCCCTGCGGCAGGAAGCTTATAAGGTGGCCTGTGGTTGGATGAATCATAAGACTTGCACAAGATACAGGTATTATAGGTTTTTTTTTATAATCTGTTTTGGTAATTTTATTTAAGTCTATTATTTGTTATATTGTTATTATATGGTTATGGCTATTATTCTCCTGAAGACGATTGAAGCATCTCAATCGAAACGTCGAGACTTTCTCAACAACAACAGTTCTTTTCAGAACTATTTACGTGGTGTACCGCAAGCTTCAACATTAATGAAATCGTTAATGAAATGTACAGAACTATTGGCATCATATGAACAAAGCAATCATAAAGGTGACTAGATATATATATATATACATATATATATATATATATATATATATATATATATATACGAGATATAGACTAGATATATATATATATATATATATATATATATATATATATATACACATATATATATATATATAGTTATTATTAACATTTATATTATGTTTATTACCATGTCCGTTGATATCTAATAATAATTATAAAAAATAATGTGAAAATAATTACCGTATGATAGTAATATTTATATATTGTTTTTATTGTCATTATAAATAAAAAATGGTATTTAATAATTATGCTTTCAAATTAATTTTTGTTATTTTATTGTCACTATTATAGTACTATAACAATTACTATTACTATATATAATATTCAATACCGCTTTCCAATTATTTTATAGTTAGCGCGCCACTCATAATGACGTGTTCTTATAAATGGAACAGTTGAGTGAATGATTGCTTGTATAATTGCTTGATTGATTGATTATACCATGACAAAGACTGAAAATAGGAAAATTGAGACTAGCTTTTCTTTATACATATTTTTAAATGTTTTAGTAATAAACACAGTAGGCTATACTATTTAATATAATTTAAAGGCAAATAAATTTAATATAATACCAAGTCCTACGTTAAAATCACTAAATTTAATTCCTCTTCTAGGCCTGTATATTACAACACGTATGCTTTGCGTCTAGAAGTTATCACTAGAAAGGTCTTACACTGTTGTCCCGGTTACAGGAATGACACGGGTACCTGTATTCGTAAGTTAACTAATGCTTTTTTTGGGAGCATCCTATAAATTCGTAATGGGTCTTTCCAGAATGTCAATCGAATTTAACAACTGACCAATCAGAATAGGGCAATGAATATGCGCTTGTCGGACAAGCACATGTGTTGTCCTGCAAAGGCACGTGCAACATACCCAAGGGGCGGTCTAAAGCCTGTTTTCCACTAGGCGAATTTATTCACGCGAATCCAAAGCGTCGGCTTATGCCGCATTCACATTAATATCGGAGTTTTTGCGAAGAGAAAAAATGCGCAACCAATCAGAGCTCAGGAAGCGAACTGACGCCTTGATTCGCGCGAACAAATTCGCCTTAGTGGAAAGGTCCACTTGCGTGCCTAATCCTACTTGCAATTCTCAACACTGTTATAGCATCAAAGTATACAATTATTTGTATAGCTCTACCTAAATGTTATAGTAGGCGGTACTAATTAAAGATCCTATTAAAGTAATCGGCGTATGTTCGTCTCCCACCCTCAGCCCACAGTTTTCCCTCCTATTCAAATTAGGCCTCTCTATAAAATGCATAATTATATTGAATTTGTTTGTCACAAGCATCATATAGATATCTTTTACATTCTTGTAGCGGTCTGTGACCCACCATGTAAATATGATGGCGTATGCTCTTCCCCTGGTATATGTCAGTGCGTCGCAGGATACTCAGGACCCTCTTGTCAGTTTAGTGAGTGAAGACTTCATTATTTGTAGTATCTATTCATATGAATTTAATGATGTCATTATTTATTTGTCTAGCTTAAAAGTATATTTGATTCTACCTAATATTAGCACACTTTCTCTTTTATATATGTTGCGTTTTGTTTTTTGTATTTAGATAACGGCTAAACCAATTGCAAATTTCAAAATAAAATGTAGGCAAGTTGAATGCGATGTGTTGAAGTTTAGTTTATTATGAAGTGAAATTAATAGTTTAATAACGTGTTTATAGGTTGTTCGGATAACACGTTCGGCATCGAATGCCTGGAAAATTGTGACTGCTCTAACGGTGGGACTTGCGATAGTATGATTGGTAAATGCACTTGTACAGACGGCTTCTATGGCATCAAATGCGAACACGTCTGCCAACCTGGAACCTATGGAGAAAGCTGCATCAAATTATGCCAGTGTCAAAACAGCGCAACTTGTGATCCAGTCGACGGTCTTTGTACTTGCACGTCTGGCTTCAGGGGTGAATTTTGTCAAACTATTTGTCGGCCAAATTTCTTTGGCTTAAGGTGCGCTAAAGAATGTCGTTGTCAAAATGGAGCATATTGTAATCCTGTAGATGGGACGTGCGACTGTGCGCCCGGGTATAAAGGGAACTTTTGCGAAAATCTTTGTCCCACTGGCTACTATGGACTTGCGTGCTCTAAATTGTGTTCGTGTTTGAACGGTGCAGCTTGCGACAATGTAGATGGCACGTGTTATTGTGCACCTGGGTATAGAGGTGTTACTTGTGCAGATATATGTCAGCGTGACACATATGGAGATAACTGTGCAAATGAATGCACTTGTCAGAACGGAGATTGTGATCACGTGTTAGGGACATGTAATTGTTTTACGGGCTGGCAGGGCGCCGACTGCAACATACCATGCAATGCCGGTACATATGGAGAGGGATGTCAGGAAGTATGTATTTGCAAAAACGGTGGTGTATGCAACCATGTATCAGGTGTTTGTCGTTGTCCTCCTGGATGGAGAGGCATTGACTGCAGTTCAAGCTGTCCTGAGGGTACCTATGGGTTCAAGTGTAATAAGCGTTGTGTTTGTCAGAATGAGGCAGTTTGTGACAATGTGGATGGGTCATGTACATGTACAGCAGGGTGGACTGGAAGCCTGTGCAGCCAGCCATGTCCAAAAGGAAAATACGGGTTAAATTGCGCGGAAATATGTCCTTGTAAAAATGGAGCCCGATGTCACCATATTAGTGGCAAATGTACTTGCACCTCAGGTTGGCAGGGTGATTTCTGCTCTAAACCTTGCCCTGCAGGAAGGTATGGCCTTAAATGTCGTTCAGTGTGTACTTGTGAAAACAATGCTCAATGCGATCACGTAGATGGCACGTGTACGTGCTCGCCCGGATGGCAGGGTAATCAATGTTCAAGTCCGTGTGGTCCAGGTACATTTGGCTATGAATGTGCACAGCAATGTCGCTGTCTGAACCAAGGAACTTGTAGCCATATTGACGGACGATGTACATGTGTTGCCGGCTATTATGGTCCTGCTTGTAACGAAGAATGTCCAGAAGGCTATTACGGACTTAATTGTTTATCTGAATGTGAATGTGAAAACAATGCTTTGTGTGACCATCGAAACGGTGTGTGCTCTTGTAAACCAGGATGGAGGGGAAACACTTGTGACACGCCTTGCCAAGAAGGGCGTTATGGTGACAACTGTGCGTTCCGGTGCAAATGTGATAACGAAGGCATCTGCAACCATATTGATGGCTCTTGCTCTTGTGTGGCTGGTTACCAGGGCCTGACATGTAACATTCCTTGTAGCTTAGGGTTCTATGGCTTTGAGTGCCTTTATGTATGTCAGTGTCAGAATGGAGCAACGTGTAATCCCGTTGACGGCAGCTGTTTTTGTTCTCCTGGTTGGCAAGGAACCTTGTGTGACGAACCATGCCCAGATGGATTCTACGGTGATCAGTGTGCAAAACGGTGCCCTTGTTTGAATGGTGGTATTTGTGACATAGTTGATGGAACATGTACATGTGCACCGGGTTGGAGAAGCTTCTGTGGCGAGCCGTGTCCAGATGGAACATTTGGTCAAGGATGTGAAGGAAGATACCAGTGTCAAAATGAGGCAAGCTGTGACCGATTTGACGGACGCTGTGCCTGCACCACTGGTTGGTTTGGAGCCTCTTGTGACGCAGCCTGTGAGGCAGGATTCTATGGAGCTCATTGCACACTGACATGTGAATGTTTAAATGGCGCCACCTGTAGTCGGTTTGATGGTAGTTGTGAATGTTCAAATGGATACACCGGAGAACAATGCGGGCTGCTCTGTCCACAAGGGTATTTTGGTGAAAATTGTGAGAGCCGTTGTCGCTGTTATCATAATGCTGAATGCTCTCCATTTGATGGCACGTGCAGCTGTCCAGCCGGATGGAGTGGAGACAGATGTGGCACGCCGTGCGAAGCAGGATTGTTTGGAGTCCAGTGCTTGGAGCGATGTAGGTGCCAGAATGGAGGAGCTTGTTCTAGATTTGATGGGGCATGCACATGCACAAACGGATGGCAAGGCGAATTGTGTAACCGTGAATGTGAACCGAATCGATGGGGACATAAATGCCAAGAATTATGCTTGTGCGAAAACGATGCAACTTGCTCGCGGTTTGATGGTACTTGCAGTTGTGGGTATGGTTGGTATGGCGAGCACTGCAATACGCCCTGTCCTGAAAATAGATATGGACTTGGATGTACCCAACGATGCAAATGCAAAAATAATGCAGAATGTTCAAAAATTGATGGAACCTGTACATGTGGAGTTGGTTGGACTGGGAACCAATGTGACATTGCTTGCCCGACCGGTCTTTATGGTGCAGAGTGCAAAAGCACCTGCTTATGTCAGAACGGAGGAACGTGCAACAGATTCGACGGCACTTGCCATTGCCCACCCGGTTGGCAGGGGATTTATTGCAGTACTGAATGCAGTCCCGGGACTTACGGTGAAGCATGTGAACGCAAGTGTCTTTGCAGAAATGACGCAGAGTGCTCTCACATCGATGGTGTTTGCACCTGTACAACTGGTTGGTCTGGTGTAAGATGTGACGAGCCGTGTAGACAAGGGTTGTTTGGTCCTGATTGTAATTCAAGATGTAAGTGTCGCAATGGTGCATCATGTTCGCGATTCGACGGTACATGCACCTGTCCAGCCGG
>NW_022729558.1:0-1023 GCF_011630105.1 Anneissia japonica | reverse complement strand
CATCATGTTTATCCATCTAGTTTTATGTCATTTAATAATTTAAAGCATGAAGTCAATAAAGAAATGGAAGTTTAAATCAATTGGAATTTAGTTTGGTCATATAATATGTTGTTAAGGTAATTTTAGATAATCTGTTAACTTGGAGTTATTAATGCCAGTGTGAAAAGTTCTATACTGTGGTTATGATAGTTGAGTGTTGGTGATCTATTATTCATGCTTCTAGTAGTGTTTAAGTTTCTTTAGATAAGTGTAAACTGGGATTAACTTGTTCTTGACACTGACAGTGAATGGTATTAAGTTGTCTAATGTTGTGGATTTAGGTTTACATAACATGTGAAATACTTTTAATGCTTGAAGGTAAAATTTGGTGTTAAGTTAGTTATGCTAATGTTAATGGGGATCAAGTTGTCAGTGTGAATGGGGTAATATTGTGGTTTATGCCTGTGTGAAAGAGACTACAGTACTGTAACAGTTCTCTTAGATTGATTTGCAATACATAGCATAATGTGGTAATTGTAAAATTGCCTTCTATTATTCACTTTTTGTGGTTTACTGTACAACACTATAATTTTCTAAATTGAGTTCCCTTAACAATTTGTTTTTTTGTTTTGTTTTCTGAGTGTTACTTGTTTGCAAATGATAATACTTTCCAGAAACTTTTCTGAAATTCTATATTCTTTAGTGTTTTACCCTTGAAGTGTTTTGAGCATTTCTTAAAATCAAATGAGAGGGCTCTACAAATTACTATATTATTGGAATGTTACTGTATAATTTATTTGTCATTTGTAAAATATTGCAATACTGGTGCTCATAAATAAGCAGAAAGAATAACTAGATAACAATGTTAGGTAAGAAAATATCCCACACCGGACATCATCCTGGAATATCCAGTCAAGGTTTCTGTGCTTGAAAATTGATATTGTGATGGCATAAACTCATACAAGGTAAAACTATCCCCTGCCAGACACCATTCCAGTATCTGAGTTGTGGTCATGAGGCCATAATGAATTGCATCTGTACGTA
>NW_022729557.1:0-572 GCF_011630105.1 Anneissia japonica | reverse complement strand
CGTAGATTAGTTGACAAATTCAAAAAAGAAAAAAAAAAAACACACACACACAAACACAATTTTTTTTTTTTTGTTTTTGTTTTATAAATTTATTTCTTCCAACAAACAAAATATATTCTATAGCTACATAAGATTATTTCTTTTCAACCAGTCATCGTTCACTATAACAGTGTCCGTATCGGATGACACCTCATCGTCCGGGGAATCACCGACCGAGTAGCCTTCGTCCGAGATCTCTTCATCCGAGCTCTGTTCGTCCGAGGTCTCAGGTACCGTGTTATTTTCATCGTCCGATGACTCGTCTTCTGATGATGCAGAAGAGTCGACATTTTCTTTAAATTTCTTTGGCTTATGAATTATCTGAAAGAAAATAAATAAAATAAACAACAACAACAACACACTTCAAACATCTCGTCCTCTAACAAACAAATCATCTTCGTCGTCGTCGTCGTCTTCACCACCACCACCACCACCGCCGCGTCGGCTTTCTTTCACACGTTCGTCGTTATCGTCGTCGTCGTCGTCGTCCGCATTCGAGTTTCGTTTTGCAGATTGGGCCGATGTCGATCTGG
>NW_022729556.1:362-701 GCF_011630105.1 Anneissia japonica | reverse complement strand
CCTAATTGATTTAATTACATGACATAATTTGTTTTTCAATACATTTATATTTTAATCTTAAATTATTCACAACACATTTCACCCCTTAGTATCAAATTTTTTTTTGTATTATTTCTAAGTTACAGTGAGTAATATGCAACTCCAAATTTACAAACAATATTTATAGCATTCTATTGGGCCATAAATAAAACTAATAGACAAAAAGGAGAAAATGTGCAATTCTTTTAATTGTTCTGATCTCCATAGCTATCAGATTTATTTTTCAATAAATATAATCATTCTGTTTAATTTGTAAAAATAAAGAGGCTACATTGCAGGTAATGAGAAAACAATTTAATT
>NW_022729556.1:0-208 GCF_011630105.1 Anneissia japonica | reverse complement strand
ACTATATTAATTACCAGTCAATTTAACGTCAATGCAAAAGAATACAGGAAGGATCATACTGTATTTAATTGTTCATTATCATAAGCATATTTCAGTACAATTAATATCGAAATGACACTGGGTTTGGTACACAGGAATTTGTGCTTCTCCATCAGATGCTAAGTGTCTCAAGTTTCATAACTTGACGGAAGTCAGTGGGGATCATCCA
>NW_022729555.1:0-1434 GCF_011630105.1 Anneissia japonica | reverse complement strand
CAGTTTGCCTTTGACAATCCTTGGAATTCGTATTCTTTTAATATTCATTTCGTATCTATGTGTATTATAACGTCATTTTATTGCCTAAATTGAATAAGTCAAATCAAATCAAAACAATATTGTAAACAAATTATTTTGTAGAAACTACTGGACGTCTAAACAGTTTAATGAGTCTGATAATTACGATTTTAACATTAGTTATTCAGCAATCGACAAAACGTAAGTAGACATTAAACATAGACAGATCTTTATTTTAGAACACTTTTACGTAAACGGACAAAAACGTAGTACCTGTGTGATGTAGTACCTGTACCTGTGTGATGTGATAACACGTATCATGGCGCTTCATTATTACTTTCTATATATTGGCACAATATTTAGAATAGAAAAAAGTTTTAAAAATCACATTTATTCTATATATAAAGTTAGATCAACTGAAAGTTTACAAGTTTTCTAGGTAACAAATTTCAAATTTATGTATTAATAACGTTAATACGATTATAAACCTGCAGTTTAAAACGGTAATTGTAGACCTATTAGAATTTTATAAGTAACGTTGTTACAACGTTTTGCTAACGTTGTTTTTCTTATTAGCGTGTTGAGTTTGCTGGGCTATGGCCACTGAGACGAGATGAAAAGGATGATACTAGATAAAGTAATGGCACGACAGGAGTTTTTTTATTGTTGGTTTGCTATGCATTAAATAATTATCAATTCTATTTTTAGATTGTACTCGTTGAGACGTCTTCTTCCACACAAACTTGTCATTTTGATTGAAAATCAAACAATGAAAAATAAGAAACTAAAAACGAAACTACGAAGGCGACGAATAAAGAGGAGAAAAAATCAAGAACAATCAAGAGATGACTTTAAAGCGCTGTCAATTACTTTGATTCAAAATGCAAAATGGAAAGAAGTTCCAAATACATTTTCAACAGTTCCGAAAAAACGGTCTTGTGCAGTCATTGGAAATTCTGGCATTCTACTCAATAGCTCTTGTGGATCCGAAATCGATTCACATGAGTTTGTATTGCGTTCAAACATCGCGCCAATTTTAGGATTCGAAAAAGACGTTGGATACAGACACGACTTTGTTTCATTAAATCATGAACTTTCACGGATTGCCACCTCTTGTTTAGAAAATTCATCGAATCCATGTTTTGAAGAAATGGTGAATAGGTTTAAAGTTTATGAACAATCAATAATCTGGCTCTCCAAACTTAGTGGTAAATCATCGAAGAAAACTTATCTTGGAGTATTATCGCAGCTGCAAAAACACAACATAAATCCAAAGATTGCATACCCTTTCACGTCGATTGGAAGACGTATTGTAAGGTATTAGCGGTATATTATCGATAATATCTATCTAATATCGTGGAAGTGGTTTGGCGCAGTAGGAACGGTTTGGTTTCCCAACCTTAAGGTCGGGGTTTC
>NW_022729554.1:0-563 GCF_011630105.1 Anneissia japonica | reverse complement strand
GTATTTCGAGACTTTACGTATCCGTTTCAAAGAACGAGGAGGATGAGGATGAGGAGGATGAGGAGGAGAAGAAGAGGAAGAAGAAGAAGACAGGAGAAAAGAACCGATCGCGCTTGGAATGGTGCGTGTTGTTTTTGATCGGAGTCGCCGTCGTTCCATTTCTACATCTTGCGATGATCAGAGAAATTTCCGATCCCTAGTTAAATAAAGGATACGCAAACTTGCCCACTAGGTACACACGATGGACGGTAGTCGATGCGTGAGTTTGTGCGATGCAGACAGACTGCGAGATGAAATTCGGAAACGAAACGAAACGATTTCCTCGCTCAGAGGACATTTGAATAGAAAATCGGATGCGATTCACGACTTGAATGCCGAGCTTTTCGAACTGACCAACGAAGCAGATAGATTGATGGTGCGCATCATGGAAGTAGAAGACGAATTGGAGGAGGCGATGCAGTGTGGTATATAAGGATTTGTGCGCGTGTTCTATTTTTGTTTTGTTTGTTTGTTTGTTCATTCATTCATTCACTTACTTACTGAACTTCACGACTATGGAACCA
>NW_022729553.1:944-1059 GCF_011630105.1 Anneissia japonica | reverse complement strand
CTCTGAAAACACATCTATTTTTTGTTGCTCAAGGAAATTAATTTATTGTGAATTGATTTTTTTTTTTTTTTTTTTTTTTTTTTTTTTTTTTTTTTTTTTTTTTTTTTTTTTTTTT
>NW_022729553.1:0-925 GCF_011630105.1 Anneissia japonica | reverse complement strand
CAAAACTGAGAACACCTGTGAGTCATGTACTAGCCGGTCTTTGCACCTCAAATTGCTGGTAAACGGAAGCAGTGATGTGGGTTATGGTCGTTTTTCTGGTAGCCTTTAGTTTAAAAGGATAAGCTTTTTCATGGTTTTCACAAGCGCCTTAAGCACTTTAGTGGAGATGTGCGCTTAATAAATCTTATTATTATTATTATTATTATTATTATTATTATTATTATTATTATTATTATTATTATTATTATTATTATTATATATAAAACCTCAGTCCGTCTCCTTTTCCCTCTGTGTGCTCAGTAACCCAGGCCCATGAAAATGGTAAAACGATTGTATATTTTAATTTGCATCACCCCTCGTGAAAATTTAGTTCCATCCGTGTATTTTTGTTCGATCCTTTCATTTTGTACCATTGCACACCTCCACCTAATATAATGATTTCATTGGTTAAAAGAAGATGGACTATTCCATTTTTGTTCCATAAAATAATGACAAGGATCTATTTTAAGTAAACGGTTTGTATTTGTGCAACGGAAAGAGCTCTACCTCTAATGATGTGTCATAAATTTCAATCTTACTTTCACATTGAGCGCCATTCCAACCTGGTTTGCATGCACACGTACACTCGGTTTCATTCAAAACTCCACAATGCTGGCATTCAAATGAACATTCTGAAAGACAATATTATTTGATAATTATATCCGTTCCCGTATGCGCCATGTCGGTCTTTCGGGTTCTTGGTGAACTCTACAGAATCAATTTGTTTAGGCCTACTCACCACATGTTCCGTTGACAACGCTTTCATCGTAACATTGTTGAGCTGAAATTTAACCATAAACTATGGTAACATCAATTCCAATAGTCAAATTCTACTAATTATATAATCACAATACAATACTAGTAGTTTTACCGCCCAACCATATTC
>NW_022729552.1:0-724 GCF_011630105.1 Anneissia japonica | reverse complement strand
TATGTTAAATATTTGTCAGTACTTAGCATTTTTTTGTATGTTACTATTGACCTTAAATTTTATAACTTTAATTATCAAATTATACTTTGCAAATGCTTTTTCTGTATGTCCTCCCTCATATTGATTGCTTGTGCTGTTAATTATGCGTCAGTTTTATTTTTTTCGTATTTGTATGCCTACAGTCCAGGCAATGAGAAGAAAATATCCAATTGTTGATGTAGATGATTGAGGAATTTAATCCATGTGTAAATGGTGATTTAAAAAGGAGATAGAGTGGGGTTTAATTTCCAGAAGAACATTTAATAAAAGAAAGAAAAAGTCATTCTCTTGGGCTACACTATAGTGTTGCGTATGTAATCATTGTCTCATAGTTTATCTTTGTCTAAATACAGTTTGATTGAGGGGTGGTACCAGGATTTGCCCGATGGGGGCCGAGGTCCCCTAGGGAGATATGTCCCCGACGACAACAAAGAAATAATAATATTAATAATATAGGCCTAGTAAAAATGAGTTCATTTCCATTTTGATGCCAAATTGGCGTTCCATACAATATCGCCAAAAGTCAAGTGGCACAGTACAAAATCAAATGGCGCAGGGCAAAATTAAAGTGGCGCGGTGCAAACTCAAAATGCGTGTACCATTGCTTTAGTTTTGCACTGCGCCACTTGACTTTTGCACTGCGATTGTAGTTTGTCCTTTTGGAGTGATATCGCCAAAAGGACAA
>NW_022729551.1:0-1081 GCF_011630105.1 Anneissia japonica | reverse complement strand
CAAATTTCGATGAAGAAGTTGTAAGCATTTTATCAAATAAGACAGGAATTGTAAAACTAATCACACAGTGATCACTAAAAATAAAACCACTGTCGTTGATGTTACAAATAGACGTGGAATTCTTAGTAATAATTAAGTCAAGTAGGTTACCCTTATTATGAGTAGGGTGAGAAACATGTTAAACCAAGTTATAGTCATTAAGGAGATCTTGAAATTGACGAGCTTGAGAGTCATGGTCATTAGATAATTTATTTATAACCACTTGTTAAAAAATATATTTTAAGTTTTAGCAATTTTAGTGAGTCATCGATTTTATATATGTTGAAGCTTGCGGTACACCACGTAAGTAGTTCTAAAAAGAACTGTTGTAGTTAAGAAAGTCTCGACGTTTCGATTGAGATGAATCGTCTTCAGGAGAATAATATCTGCAGACACTCCAAACAGGGAAATACTTATATGTTTGGGTAGAGAGGCTGGATGGTGATAAACTGACCAATGGGTGAAAGGCTAAAACACAAGCTTGATGGTGATTGGATGGATAAACTGACCAATGAGAAGACTGCTAGTGAAAGGCTAAAACAAAAGCCATTGTTCACGAAAACAAAACAAAAGGGTGAGAACGCCCAAACAAAGGCATAGTTCAAGAAGGCGGAAAATGGTGGGGCTTCGCTAGGCCCGATTAAACATGGACAGCCAAATATCGCTAATGACAAATCCGATGTCTTGATGTACAGTATTGTGAATTTCGATGGCTTCTCTAGTCCTTCTGGAGTGCCAAGATGGTACGGTGGCTATTAGTTCGGCTTTGTCCCAATGTACACGGTGTTGTTGATTGTGAGAATGCATGACTATACAGGGGCGGATCCAGAGATGTCCAAAAAGGGGGGGGGGGCGAAATTTGGGCCGATCGAGACAACAATGTCCTAGGGGGTCCGGGGCCATGCCCCGCGAAATTGTTGTGTTCTAGACGCCCGAAAATAACATTTGAGGCGTTGTGCGCTATCATTTTTTTCTTTTTCTTTCCTTTTTTCCCCCTTTTTTTTACCTCCCAAAAAAAGGGGGGGGGGCCGGGCCGGCTCCC
>NW_022729550.1:0-740 GCF_011630105.1 Anneissia japonica | reverse complement strand
TGGTGAATGTAAAATATGATGGTTAAATGCTTCAAATTTATATAATTAGGAAGAAATATAGATATTTTATCTTTGGAGATTTCAAGGCAGCGGAGGACGAAATAAAAATAAAGAAAAGTTTTATTATTTTTTTTATTTCCACTTTTTCGTGTTGGCGGGTGCGCTGATTGTCAGAAATAGAATTTTATTTTTATTCGAAATCATTAATATTTGCAGTCGGCGGGTTCGCTAAACAAAGTATAAAAAAAGTCTTGCCTTATAAAGCAAGTCAAATGGAACAATGCTGAAAGAAGTTTACTTTTAATAGTTTACTTAACTATTAGAATAGTTTACTATTAAAAGATTACTATTAATAATGTGATTATCTATGCAGGTGCTGGGGACCACCTGGTGGACTTCACATCAAGAAATGGTAATTGGTTCCTGGATGAAATATGTACAATGCTGTCCAATGTTCAGTATATTCTGAGTCTCATGCAACAACATCAGTCGGTGTGTATTGACAATGGCTTTACTTCTTTCAAAATTCACTATACTTTACTATAATCACATACATTAAATCATTTGAAAATAAACGATTTCAATTAAGTTTATTCTTAGATTTATCAAAAGCTTTTGATGTTGTTAACCACAAAATTTTAATTTCAAAAATTTTGGATATGGTATTAGAGGTATTGCTTTAAAATGGTTTATAAGTTATTTGAAAAATCGTAAATAATTTGTTTCTGTTGGATCATGTA
>NW_022729549.1:0-1535 GCF_011630105.1 Anneissia japonica | reverse complement strand
GTTTCTGATTGGTTAATACAATTTATTATTGTTTATGTATGTGTAAGATCTCCAAAGTTTTCTCACTTTAACCAGTGGCGTGGCGTGGGGGCGCACGCCCCCCACAAAAAGCTTGCACCCCCAGTCTCTCCCCCTCCCATTCGAAAACTTCGAAGCCAAAAAAATTAGGCTAGACTTATGCTTATGCTTATGCTGTCACGGTTAACGTGTATTCGGGAATCTAAGAAGCAATATTTTTCAGTGGGCGTGGCCACCGAAAATAAATTCCACGCCCCCTTATATTTTGGTCGGCCCCCCTTATATTTTGGTCGTCCCCCTACCCCTCGAATACAGATCATTTCGGTCGCGCTTCATATCGGTCGCGGTTTGTTTTCAACAAATATATGGAGCGCCAATGGAGTTTCGAAACGCTAAATTTAATATAACTAGGCCTAATTATCATTGCAATTTCGTCAATCGGTTTTATCATACTTTTTTTATTTATGTTTTGTTGTATTTCTAATAAGTAACAACAGGCTACTTAAAAGCAAATAAAATTGATACTATTATTACTAAACTATCAATTAATATTATCGGACTGTTTTTATTTTCGTTTTTGTTATGAATCCTATGCTTTCTACTACATAACAAATACAGAAAATAAAATAAATACTAAAATATGATATGATGTTATATATTATTATTATTATTATTATTATTATTATTATTATTATTATTGTTATTATTATTATTATATTATTATTTTTATTTATTTACATTGTATCCGGAAAAACCAGCCAATTTGTCATTTAAATTACTGTAACATTAGTTTATTAACAATTATTTTTATTAGTATTAAAGTTTGTTATTGTTACTATATTACTGTATAACTTTGGTGCTATTTTTCTTTTTTTTTACAGAAACAACGCAGATGTTACGAAGTTGACCGAGTTTGACATACGTTTTTTTATTTCTTGCTATATATATTGATATAATTTTTATTATGCTTGAATCAAATAAAAATCTATGGAATAAGTATAGTCAATAGATTAGTTTCGCATACGTATTTCTTCTTGTCTGTTACGTTTCCATTTACCATAAATGTTCTGATCATGTTATGGAAATATGTATTTCAATATTTATATTTTCCATATAAAATTATCAATACATTGATAATTGCATGCGGTACATTTTAAAAGCCTTTTCATGCTTCTGTTATATTCATAAGCCCGAGAAAATCACTCACTTGCTAGGCCTATTTCTTTAGTTGCATAACTGGAGTATAGTATAGGAAATAAACGTTTCCACATATTTATTGCCATGGTACTCTTAAGGCGAAGATGACACAAGGTTTGTGATTTCTTGTTTGTTTTATTTCCATTTTTGTTATATTATGATTGCAAAGACAGAAGTAGGTCAGATTCTAAAATAGACGACTAGCTATTTATAGGTACAAACACGTACGCTGAACGCAGTTCACCACTTCACGTGTGTTTAGAGTACGTCGATTATGATATTATTTTATACAACAAACATAGCATTTATTTCATCCAAAA
>NW_022729548.1:0-634 GCF_011630105.1 Anneissia japonica | reverse complement strand
ACTGGCGTTCGCGACCCGCCGACCGACCTCGAGTACGCGGACGGCGGATCGGCCTCGCTGGACTTAGAAAAAATTTCGATAATGTGGACTTAGAAAAATTTTCCTAAATCTTGACTTAGAAAAAATTTCGACTTTTCTGGACTGGAAAAGCTGGACCAGCTAGACCGACGTCTACTACACACACGTACTCTACGAACAACGTCGAGTTCACGGACGTGTCCGCGGATCTCCGACCGACGTCGTTAAAGCAGTCGAAACGAATCTCTATTTCAACTTTGGAAAAAAGTTTCTGAAACTGGAAATAATTTGTGTCCGCAACCAGAAGACGGACGTCATGTACGCGGACGTCGAGTACGCGGACGTCGAGTAGACGGACGTGGAGTACACGGACGGATGTCGAGTAAACGGCAGACAAGACGAGTCTCTTTTTCAAATTTGGATAAATTTTATGAAAATGGAAATAATTTGTGTCCGCGACTCGCCGACCGATCATGCGGACGTCGAGTAGGCGTACGTGGAGTACACGGAAGGATGTCGAGTATACACTCGCGTCCGCGACCCGCGGACCGATCTCGAATACGCGGACGTCGAGTAGACGGACGTGGAGTCCACGAACGGATGTCGAGTACACACT
>NW_022729547.1:0-955 GCF_011630105.1 Anneissia japonica | reverse complement strand
CAACAATATTTCAGGGGACACCCCTATTAAGGTGACAATTTTCCGTGAAACGAGGGAAATTATATCTTTTTTTAACAACACAGCCAATCTCTATTAAGGGGGCACCAATATTAAGGGGACAGGGACATTTTCTGAGTGATTTTGAGAATTAAACATGACATTTCTTGTTTTGTGTACAGTATTTTTATATAGGATTCTAATCTACACTGTACAGCCTGCTGCACACTGATTTCTAATTTAGTAACATCTATTAGGCCTAATAGTATTCTATCTTGTGCATCCAATAGAAAGCTCAATATTTAAAAAAAAGCATTGCAGGTTGAGATCCATGGCTAAATGGAAAAAAAGGATTAGCCTTAATCTTGTGATTAATCTCTTAGGTTATCACACCTACACATTAGCGATCCTTGACTGATGCACATTTATTTTATAATGTTATGCCATAAATTATATAGTGGGCTACGAATAATGTTGTATTTCATGATTTTGAACATTTTCACGCTTTTCCCGTCAAAAATTGGATAAGTACTACGAAGATATGATATTAATCACTGTTTTTGGTAAGGTTTTAGTCAGCTATTCAATATAATACCTTACACCCCTCTGCCGATAGCCATTCAAGCAAGGCATTACCTATCAGCCAGAGATGAATAGAAACGCATTTGTTGCCAAGAAGATGCAATTGTTTGTGGGCCTAGGCTATATTACTATAATTATAAGGAGGTGTTCTGATGGACATTTTTTAGGGACCTATGTATTATACACTTTACAATTATTATTATTATCATTATTATTATTATATTATTATTATTATTATTATTATTATTATTATTATTATTATTGTTATTATTATTATTATTATTAGCATATATTATTATATATAGCAAGCAAGAGAAACGTTTTATTTATTTATTTATTGTATAGTCTTCTGTGGACCTATAGTACCTATGTTGAC
>NW_022729546.1:0-705 GCF_011630105.1 Anneissia japonica | reverse complement strand
TTGTGTTAAAACAGCAACTGATGGTGATTCAGTAATATGTTTGGGCAAGGAATTCCAAAGAAAAGTAGCTGAAATTAAAATGATCTATGACCAAAGGTTTTGGTGTTAATTCAACAAACTACTAAAAGGTTCTTATCATTAAAATGGAGGCATGTACTCTAGGTCAAAAAGGTAAATGAGTTGTTTGTGAAAGTGCTTCGATAGTATATGCTCAGTGGCAAGGGTCCCTAAATACAATAACATAGTCTGGTAGATTAATTATGGTTTGCCAAATTGGCATAACATTCTTACATTTTTATTTTATAACATAATAATGTCATGTAAACTATATATGAATACACAAAAGCCAATGTATATATTGGTTGACATAAATTGTCTACACAATTTTATATATTTTATTATGAATTGTTTCACTGATAGGAATAATTTTTGTATTATTTGCTAAATTTTTGCAAATTTAACTGGTTGCTTACCTTTAAAATAATGACTGTAATTTATTTAAGTATAGGCCCAGTGGCAATCCTTAATACTTATTAAAACTGGAAAATTAAAATCAAATTCAATGAGCTACTGTTTTTTAGTGTGTTGCAATGTACCTTTGTTTGATCTATGTGGTATAAAAAAAATATTCTACAAGGACATTTTTAAGAATTGTAATGATATATGCTGCAGTGTATGACAAATACACACACAGGCTTATCATGT
>NW_022729545.1:0-665 GCF_011630105.1 Anneissia japonica | reverse complement strand
CATATGGGGCCATTTTTACCGGGGCCATTTTTTCCGGGGCCATTTTTTCCAGGGCCATTTTTTCCAGGGCCATTTTTTCCGGGGCCATTCTTACCGTACACCATGCTCTCATTGTACTTGATAGAGGACTCTTAATTTCAAAATATAACACATTTCAAATGAAGACATTTAAAATGTTATTAGGCTAATGATTAATAATAATAATAATAATAATAATAAGTCCTGACGGGGATGATCCTTTGTGTTATTGTCTATAATTATAATAATATTCTTTTTAGTAATTGCATTAAAATCATTTAAAAAAAAAATGTAAATGCCTAATTTATTTAATAATAATAATAATAATAATAATAATAATAATTACCAACTTTTCAATAATGTTCATTTCACTTCATTGCTTAAGTGTAATTTATAATATTGCATATCACTATTTTTCTTATTTAAAATAGTGTACAAGTCTACTTTGTGGCAAAACACCTCTTCTTATTCAGCTATGTTAAAGTGAAAATAACACAAAGGAATATCCCCTTAAGTGCTGACATAATGAAATAATAAAATATTATTATTATTATTTATTTTTATTTTTATTTTTATTATTATTATTATTATTATTATTATTATTATTATTATTATTATTATTATTATGAAAATAATAATAATAATTA
>NW_022729544.1:0-2520 GCF_011630105.1 Anneissia japonica | reverse complement strand
ATTAACGATAGACGTTGTAAACGTCGATTAACGTCGCTTAACGTCGACAGGAAAAGAGGCTTTAATTATAGGCCTACCAATACTGTTTGTAATAATCGTGGACTATATGAAAAAATAGTGCACTGTTTGGGATAGGCAAATAACACTCGCAGTTGAAGTGATGACGTCACGATTGACTTATAATAATTAATATAAGCATTTTGTTATTACACGTTATCATAATTTATCACCAAAGAAGTAATAGGGCCTAATATTACTACTACTACTAATGATAATAATATTAATAAAATGATTTGAATTCTTATTACTAATATTTGATTTTCTCAATATACCTTTTATTCATATTATTCATTTTATTGTACAATATCATTATTTTCACCGTTAATATGGAATCATTATTGTTATCAACATTCAAAACAATAATAATAACTATAATGTTATATTTATAACATATTGCCCCATGTGCGTTACACAGAAATTGTATAGGGCCAACCTAGAGAATAATAATAATGATCATGGTGATGATAATAATAATAGTAATAATGATAAACATAATAATATTAATAACAATAATAAATGATATAGAGATTATGTTTATTACTATTATCATTACTAGTATTTATTTTACTATTGATATTAGGTTTATTCGATGGAAGAATCCCCATCCATGGATCAAAGTAGACCCTGAAAGTACACAAAAGGTAGGAATTGTTTAGCGCAAGCATTTGCTTTTGATAACGACATGAGACACATAAAGCATGATAAAATTGTATATATGAATTACTCGGGGTTTGGATCTGTAGTTAACAATAATAAATAGACTATTAATAATATGTGTATAGTATACACCTACACATGTTTCTCCTGACGCAAATCCATTTATTGTCTATTCCATCACGACAATAATAATTACTATGTGTATAGTATACCTATAAAATCCTACAATTATGGATTGTTACCAAACGTTTATTTAAAACGCATGACCTAAACATTAGGTGAAAATAATCTATTATCAATCAGCTGATCGTGTACATTAAGGTCCCACTGATGAGGTGACGTCATTTATTTTGCGTCAACTTAATTTAAAAAAAACATCGCTACTAAAATTATATAAATAGAATTTTTAACTTTCTGAATCCTTAAACAAATTACGGGTAAAATAAATGATGGTTGTTCTTAATGATTCCCTTTTTATGTGATTTAATAACTGTTGGAAGTTGGTAATAACATGCACTGTGTTTGTCAATATTTCAGCTGATCAAGGGTGGACAGAAGTACCAGGTAAATGCGGCCATTGAACAACTTAAACGCGAAATTGGCAGCAGCAAGTGAACATGGATGCATTACTTGCCACTAAATAGGCATAATAACGGGTATAACAACATCAACAAATACCTACACATGTTAAGTGTGTATCTTCATGTTGCTTAAATACGTCACAGGTCCAAAGGTGTAATTCTCAATGAACAATTTTAACATTTACGCTGTAACCAAATCGACATAAGTTATTAGAATCAGTATTAGTGTAGGTTTACTTGTAGATAATAGAGAGTTCTCGAAATTACAACGTAAGACGTTATGCGTCACAACTTACCGACTTGACTCGTCTTACTCCGAAGAACGCATGCGTAATTATGCACAAACTTTTATTATGTTGTGTAGGCTGGCATGGAACTAACCGATTCTCGTGCTATGAAAACGTATAGTAGGCCCTGTGTGGAAAGGTAACTAATTTACATGATATATACGTTGTGATTTCGAGGAACTCCGTATGGAGAAAGTGGGGAAAAATATTTAAATATTAGGCAATTATATAGAACACAATATATGAATAAAATAATTAAATTAATTTTTGTAAATAATAAACATATAGTATTTTGGCAGATGAAATATATTTAAATCAAAACTAAATATATGTTAATTATATTGATATATAATTTTATAGCGCTCATATTCTTTCCTTGCAAGGAAGAAATGAATCTCAAGACAATTTTCAAATTTGTGTTAATTGGATACAATCATGGACAAGTGCAATTTCCCAGATGCCATGGGAATTATTCCACTGAAATTCCACTTGGACTTATAGCGTATACGTTGCCATACATGTACCTCAGCACACACTAATTTTCATTCCAAAGCTTAGCTATTGTAATACCAGGTACAGACAGCAGGCATGCTTAAAAATGTTATTCGCTGCTTCACATTAAAATATTATATGGAAAAGCACGTGCTTCAACCAATGTCGAGTGTCTTGGTTTGTGTCAATTAGACCAAATATTTACACTATTTATGATTTTACAGTTTACTCAGTGTCAGTGATGAAATATTAATTCATTTAAAGATGTTTTAAATTGCCTCTGTTATTTAGCGAAAGGTAAATAAAACGAACAATTCAATAATAATAATAATAATAATAATAATAATAATAATAATAATTACAATAATAATAATAACCGTAATAATGATAATAATAATAATGATAATAATAACAATAATAATAATAATAATAATAATAATAAT
>NW_022729543.1:0-756 GCF_011630105.1 Anneissia japonica | reverse complement strand
GGTTGTTTTATTTGTTTAAATCATACCCATCTTATGCGATCTTAATTTATCTGTTGGAATCACGCCCATGCGGAGTTCTTCTTGATTTTGTAGAGAGGTTAATCGTCTATACAGTAATAATATTGAATAGTTTAGAATTTGTTGTTGTTTGCTACGAAGTCCTACACATTGTAAATATTCTGTGTAAACTTACTAAGACCAGTCATAGACCATACAAATAGGCCCTGACGATCGTTAAGCGCACACACATGGTTAGAAAATCTATGTTTCCGTTATTTTTTTCGATAGAGGGCGCTATTTTTTCATACTTCTCAATTACGAATTTTCTCAATTACGTACGCCTTCTAGACCAAAGGTTACGTAATTAAGAAGGTCGACGCAGTCGACCTTCCCAATTACGAACTTCTCAATTACGAACCTTTTATTTTACGAACGGTGTTTGGCCGATGACGTCATCATTCGATCGTAAAACTGTTTTAGGTAACTTTTGAAAGCTATTATCCATGTGAATTTTGAGTGCTTTTCTTCGTTTATTCTAGTGAATAACAAGAAACCTCAAGTGTATTAAAGCAATTGAACATCAATTGTGTTTTACGAGTCTTTATTTTATCAATTAAGTTTATAAAAACACTAACGGCGATAATAAGACGTGGTAAAGTCATTGCCAATAAGATAAACTATGAAAGGATAACGGTTAACATCAAAGGAGCGCATAGCTGTGGTTGACAAACTTTACAGGACGCGCGTCTGGGAATG
>NW_022729542.1:0-569 GCF_011630105.1 Anneissia japonica | reverse complement strand
ATAATAATAATAATAATAATAATATAATAAAAATAATACTATATGGTTATAAGTAAACTTAGGCTGTACGTAAATCAATCTTACTAGAGGGGTTTGAATATTTATATATTTATTTAATGTATAATTTGTTAATTTGATAGGTTTTTTTTAGTGCTTTTATAAATTAAAAAAAATCATATATTTAAAATGCACTACTGTATGCTGAATTGCTGAATTTTAAAAACATAAATCATGTCACCAATATTCTCTTAAATTCTATCAGGCATACAAATGAATTCGTTAGTTGAAAAACTGCCGCGAAGATTCTCCTGATAACCCAAAAAACGAGTCTAGCGCCCTCTGTAGTTCAGCAATACGTATTGGAACTTGCTCTTTTACAATATCGATGGCGTTCAACAGTATCATACTATTTACTTCGCCTTATGAAAACCGTATACAATGTAAATTAATGAGGCACTATGCATCCATAAAATGAAATACAAGATTAAAACGTGCATAATGGGCAATACACATGTTTTACGTTAAATTGTATTATAAAATAATAATAATATTAAAAATAATTGGCGATG
>NW_022729541.1:0-821 GCF_011630105.1 Anneissia japonica | reverse complement strand
AAATTAGAGAACTTTCTACTAGCATATCGTAACGCACCTCATGCAACAACGGGTGAAAGCCCAGCCAGATTATTCTATGGTAGAGACCTTCGTACAAGATTGGACATCATGCGACCAGACACGCAACAGGTTGTCATGGAAAGACAGGGTAAACAGAGAGCGACACATGGTAAAGAAAGAAATCTTGACATTGGACAGAATGTAGTTGCACGTGATTATCGAGGTAAAGATAAATGGATAGCTGGTGAAGTTACAAAAAAAAAATGGTCCACTATCTTATGACATAAGGACACAGGAGGGTGGAACTTGGAAGCGGCACATTGAACAACTTCGAGAAACTATGGCTGATGAACAGACTGAGGAGGGTATTATGCCAACACAAAGAGTACCACAGTTTGGAGAACCAGCAGCAGTTCCGGTGATGGAGGCACAACGTGAAACAGACGTGGAAATGAACAATGAACAATGTGTGACTGTAAATGAAAGTAAACTTAGACGATCTAAAAGGGTAGTTAAAAAACCTAAACGATTGATAACAGAAATGTACTGAAGACGCACACACATTCAAATGTTGAATTCAATTTTCAATTTATTGAGACATCACAATAGAGATTCATATCACACAATATAATAATAATAGCTGATAACTTTGATAGATCTATAACGTTTATTGAGCTCAGATTAAATATCACTTATATACAGTAACGATCGATACTCAAACTGATAGTTTTAAAATAGAGTATACCTGAGCCATTAGTTAATTTAGATTTTCTTATGAGATTAGAATAGTGTTGTTTTGAAAGTTTATATATATAATATGA
>NW_022729540.1:324-517 GCF_011630105.1 Anneissia japonica | reverse complement strand
ACACAAGCAAATTATTTACATGGACCATGTATGGGATTTATGGGCATGACAATAACAAGATTTTTCTTAATTATGTAACAACTTTCATTGCAAATGTAAACAAATACCATCTATCTGAGCTCTTCACTTTCAAAGCTGGGTATGTTTGTGATGTTTTTGATGCTACTTTTGATACTACACTAAGGGTCAAGTT
>NW_022729540.1:0-193 GCF_011630105.1 Anneissia japonica | reverse complement strand
AGTGGCGGATCCAGGAATACGAAATAGAAGGGCCCCAGAAGGGTACTTTCACAGATAGAAAATCTTTACTACCTCAGCCCCACTATGTTTGGGGCTGAGGTAAGAAAATTTGTGATGGACGGAAATTACACTTATAATTATCTTTATATCACTATTTTTGTATGAACAATTTAGCGGTGGGGCGGGCCGGCTG
>NW_022729539.1:0-1115 GCF_011630105.1 Anneissia japonica | reverse complement strand
ACTGTTGTCTAGACGATCTGCTTTCAACCTACTCTGCACAGTATAACGCTCCTATTATTGTTGAGCACTCTTCAGATCAGTATGGAACGCATCGACCTCGGCTATCAACGAAGAACATCCCAACGGCTCAGACTAAAGAATACATGAAATGCATGATTGAAAAAGTGGAACTCTTCCTTAACCAAATGCGATGGAGAGCATTCTTCTTCCTAAACCCGACAGTAACAGCACCAAAGGAAGAGACCTTCAAATTCAAAAAATCCACCGCAAGTACCGGTAACGCATTTGAAGACAAGATGCTCCACTTTGTACAAAGCATAAAGTTTAAAGACAATAAGCCTAACTGCCAGTTTCAGAAAAACCTCGACAAAGACGTCAAACAGATAAAGACGGACAACAAGGTACTCATACCAGCAGATAAAACAACTAACTTCTACCGTATGGACGCGAATTCCTATAACAACATACTAACCAAAAATATAACCAAGGCGTACAAGAAAGCAGACACTAATGCTGCAAGTACCATCACAACCGAAGAAACTAAAATAGCAAGGAACCTAGACTTAGACGACAGGATTGAAGTAATGGCAAAACGAAACGCATTTGTGACACTAAAGGACCACAAAGATAACTTCGTAAACAAACCGACATGCAGACTAATCAACCCATCGAAATCAGAAATAGGAAAGATAAGTAGGCAAATCCTGGAAAAAAAATCAACAAAAAAATAAACCAAGAAGACTAAACTTAACCAATGGAGAAATACAAGTCAGGTCCTAGAATGGTTTAACAACATCACCGATAAGCAGAACCACTCATTTACAGTATATGCTTCGACGTCACCGAATTCTCGACCATCGATTTCCCATAATCTACTTTCTAAAGCCCTCGACTTCGCCGAATCCTACGCAGAAATTACAGAAGAGGAAAGAAACATAATTGTACAATCCAAAAACACTCTACTATTCAGCAACCAAAAACAGCCTGGAGAAAACAAAACACCGAGACAAATTTCGACGTGACGATGGGTAGTTACGACGGAGCAGAGATATGTGAGCTAATCGGCCTTTTCATACTGGCAAAATTAGAACCAAAATATGGAAATAAGATTGGCC
>NW_022729538.1:0-692 GCF_011630105.1 Anneissia japonica | reverse complement strand
AAATAAATTAATTATTAATATAAAGAAAACAAAATTAATGTTATTTGGAACAAACCATATTCTTCTAAATTTAAAGATATTTCACTTAATTTGAATGGTGATATTATTGAAAAAGTTGATTCTTTTAAACACTTAGGTGTAACTTTTGATCCTGTACTAACTTGGAAAGACCACATAAATAAATTATCTTCAAATTTGTCTAAGCATATTGGTGTCATCCGCCCTATAAAATACCTACTTCCACCCCATACTCTTAAAATGCTTGCTAAGTCCTTAGTATTACCTCTTTTTGATTATTGTTGTTGTGTCTGGTCAAATTGTAATGTTCAATATTCTAATTGTTTACAAGTTCAAATG
Source organism: Anneissia japonica (assembly GCF_011630105.1). NCBI lineage: Eukaryota > Metazoa > Echinodermata > Crinoidea > Comatulida > Comatulidae > Anneissia > Anneissia japonica. Next base: position 335 of record NW_022729538.1, on the reverse strand, counting down.
AACATATTATGTAGAATTGTTTTGTCTGTTGATATTTATACTTCCGTTGATGTTATGTTAAGTTCACTTGCATGGAAATGACTACATGTAAGGTGGAATGAACAGATAGCCTTAATGACTTTTAAATGTTTAAAAGGGTATGCGCCATCTTATTTATCATCTAAATTTAAATTTAATATCAAATCCCATTCAAAATGTACACGTAGTCAATCTCATAATAACCTTTTTGTACCACAATGGAATAACTGTCAAGGCAAGAGAACTTTTTTCTATCGTTCAACAAAGTTGTGGAATGAACTTCCACACGAAACAACAACAAATTTCATGAACATGTC
>NW_022729537.1:1003-1677 GCF_011630105.1 Anneissia japonica | reverse complement strand
TCAATTTACTCTCCTGTTACTTTCAAATTTCTCCTGCTACTCAAATTCTTAAATAAACCCCTGTTTGCTTTTAAGTAGCCTGTTGTTACTTATTAGGAATACAACAAAACATAAATTAAAAAAGTATGATAAACCGATTGACGAACTTGCAATGATAATTAGGCTTAGTTATATTAAATTTTTCGTATTCGAAACTCCATTGGCGTTCCATGTATTTGTTGAAAACAAACCGCGACCGAAATGAAGCGCGACCGAAACGAAGCGCAACCGAAATGATCTGTATTCGCCTAAACTAGGGGGGCCTAGGCCGCGCCAGGCAGTAGAGTAGTATTCCGTATACTCTACATACATACAGTACTGCACTAATGCTAGGCTATGCCTACACAGGTAAGACAAGTTGGTATTAAACAAACCTATTTAACGCCACTATTAAGATCACCACTTCCAAGACTTCCTTATCCAAACCAGCAAACATATCTTTTTGAAAGATTGATTCTTCAAAAATGCCTTCGACTTATTATATCATTGTTATTGAATATTTTCGCCAGTCCTAATTTTTCAATTTTCTGCTCGCGACGACCATTCTCATCAGTTGGCTGTGTCTCGTTACCAGCTCGTTACGGTTGAGTGAATCAGCTGACTCCCTGTCTAGTGCAAATTTCCGAAATAAAAAC
>NW_022729536.1:0-1139 GCF_011630105.1 Anneissia japonica | reverse complement strand
TTAATATAATTGCATAGGAACACTCTTTTTATCGTCCATAGCAACAAAGCAAAATCAGCAGAATTGCACATACATTTGTCATTGACCAAGCAAAATCATGAGATACAATATATTTATATAATAAACATCTCTTATTGAACAAAGTTAACACATTGATGTATAAAATACAAGGTCATCACCATAGCAACTGTTGCTATGCAAATTTGAATTTCTTTTTTTTTCATAAAATAATTATATAATGAAGACCTAAAGTATAGTAATAAATTAGTATAGGATTTATGAAAAAATGTTTATTAAATATCCTAAGATAACACAATTTAGTATGAAAGCAAGGTCATCACCATAGCAACTGTTGCTAATTGAAATATCCTATTTTTTGTAAATTATTAAAATGAAAACCTGAAATTTATTAATATAATTAAAGGTTTCGTGAGAGAAGTTTAGTAAATATTAATATTGTAAGATAACATAAATGAAAGATAACATTTTAATGTGAATACAATATTAATAGTTATCGCCATAGCATTGAATAAAAATCATTAGAATTGCTGTTTATTTGGCTTTACATTTTTTTAAATAACACACGGTCTTTGTTTAAAAAAAGGTGTACATAATAATGTTAAAATAGGTAATCACCATAGCAACCATTGCTAGCAAACTTAATGAAAACTTGTAAGTTTAATGAAAAATGTTTATTAAATTAATATTTATTTCATTTTATCAGACCAACAGTGAATCATTACCTATATATTTTATACTAAAATATATAAAACTTAAATATCATAGGAGAACATTAATAATCAATTTCAAATATAATTTTATATATTGCATCACAGTATGGTTTTTAATTTCCATATAAAATAATTTTGGAAATTTAATGCAGTGGTTTGTAGAACAAAACGTCATTACCATAACAACCATTTCTACGCACACTTTAATTGTATAATGAAAAATTAAAATGTAATAATGTTATTAATATCATAAGATAAAATTCAGTTATAATACATCTCAAAATAATTCTACATACATTTATGATTTTAAACAAATTATGAAACAGTGGTGTAGAAAAATACGGTGTCCTCACTATGGTAACAATCACTATATAGACTGAGACTAAACATTAGTTTAGGGACATAAGA
>NW_022729535.1:0-1192 GCF_011630105.1 Anneissia japonica | reverse complement strand
TTTCAAGAGGGTGACCCATCCAGCGTGAGCTGATTTTTAAGGGAGCCTCAACAATACAAACGATGAATGAAATACAAAAAAAAAAGAATTCATTAAACTATAACAAAACCAAACGGATAATTCGATAGCTCCTGCTAACTTTATGAACGTTAAAGTTAGAAAACTTTGGAGATCTTCTACATACATAACGAATAATAAATGGTATTAACCTATCGGAGTTATCAAGTTAAAGGTACAATCAATTGATTGGACTACAAAATACAAATTCAGTGACAATTTAATAAGGGAATTAATTATAATTAAACCATGATAAGATGTCGGAAAAATAGCAATGCTTATGTAATATGTATTGACGGTGCCATTGAACCAGCTTAATGCTAAGACAAACCACGCAACAAACCACGCTGTAAAGTATGCAAGCACCACGTCACCGACAGTGTTGTTAGGCTCCCACACACCTCTTCTTCTATCAATCCCCCTCCCCTCACCTGTGACTCTTCGAACGTTATATATCTCCTCATGTGCAATATCTGTGATCATGGATCTTATTAGGCGAAACTGGAACTAAATTTAGACTCCGGTTTAATAACCACAAACAGTCCGTCCGTAGCAAGAGCAAGGGGTTCCCTGTCGCTGAACACTCCCCTGGCAACTCCATTGACAACATCCGATATGTTCTGCTGGCAACGATTTTCCATCTCTTGACCATAGAAGACGCTCAGAGCTCAAACTCATTATCAAATTCAATACTCATATTTTAGGCCTTAATCGTGACATGGGCATTCTGAGCGATTACACATTCACACACACTTGACTTTTTTTCATACCACCGTATATACCACCCGTTTCATTACTTTATGTACACCTTGTTATATTCCATATCACTTGTATTATGCTATATTTAATTTTGACTTCTGCATTAAATAATATAACTCATTTTTATTAAAACTTATACATATACCACTATATATTCCTACAATCTATTTTCTGTTCCACAATTGTTTTAAATAGGACCTTATATAAATCTTACTATATTATATTTCCTGTTACTGTCTGCTTTAGTTTATTCTGTCGCAATTAAAGTTATGCAACTTTTATGTTGACTTGCCTCCGACGGGATTCGAATAGGCATTTTATTACACAATGATTTTTCATAGGACTTTATTCGTTGAAAAGCTACAGGGTAGCCTAC
>NW_022729534.1:0-817 GCF_011630105.1 Anneissia japonica | reverse complement strand
TCGACGCGATGAGAAGTCGGGACTCGGCACCGTCCGCGCTTGAACGTTTCGGGGACGTGTTGGGAAACAAGTTCGTCAAAGCTCTGAAAAAATGCCTGAGTCCGGTTCCGGAGTACCGTCGACTCTCCGAGCTGCACGCCGCATCCTCCGTCGTCGCCTGCAGCAGAGTATCGGACGTCGACGCGAAGCACCTGTCTCTCAAACGGGCCGGCAAAAAGTCGGTGTACCTGCTCTACCGGGACGACCTTGTTATCGGAGACGTCAAGTTCGGAAACGAGAGCGAACACAAGAACGTGATCGTCGTCGAACACGTGCACTCGATGGTGGACGATCCAAAGACGTTGTCGTCCTTCGTAACGTCCGCGCTCAGATTTTGCAAGTACAGGTCGAACAAAATCGAACTTCCGCTATTCAACAAAGACGAGCGGCAACGACTGGTCACGGCGTTCGGGGGCCGAGCTGTGGCGTCCGACGACGGGAAGCGATTGACGATGGACGTCGAAGAGCGCGTTCCCCTCATCATGCCGAGAGGCGAGAAGGACGCCGTTGCAACGAAACGTTCGGACAGTTACTTAGATTCTCGAGATCAGGACGTGTCGTTCGCAAAACGAGGTAGGACGGCACATCGAACGGACGTATTCGAGTCTTCGACCGACGAAGAAGAAGAAGATCGCATCCTGCATCAGTATTAGCAACTTCGTTCTCCTTCTCGTCCTCAGTTCATCCGATTGCTTGCGATGGACGTCCTGCAGACGCGGACGGTGATTTACCGCGACACCCCGGATGACATATCGAAGCGAGGAGCGTTCTCGGTGGA
>NW_022729533.1:0-960 GCF_011630105.1 Anneissia japonica | reverse complement strand
CTCACGCTCTCTTTCATCTCGCTGTACTCGTTCGTCTCGAGAATCTTCGCCAGCAGGGAGAGCAGGCTGCACAAGCATTCGAACAAACCTTTGAGATCGCACGCGCCGTCCGGGTTCTCCTGGTCGGTCTCCATGTCGCCGCACACGGTTCCGGAGACGAAGGCGTCGACGAATCGACGTTCGAATCCGTTGACGCGCACCAGCTGAGGGGACAGACCCATCATCGAACCCAACGGTGCGTATCCGGATCTGTACGCCGTGGAAACCATGCGCATCAACCCCGTCGGAGTGAGTTCGGGGTCGGCCAGCTGCGCGTGAACGCGCCTCTCGTAATTGTCGTCCATGCGAGATTGCTTGGCGTTCGTATTTTCCGTCGGCGCCTTCCTCTTCTTCTCTCGGGATCTCGCCGATCGTTCGTCGGCTGTCGAGGTAGAAGTGCCGGCGAGACCGGGAACTCTAGTTGCCATTACAGTTTGTTTTATTTTTTTTAACATTCCTAGTCGAACGTAGGCACACGCAACACGTCGTGAAGATGTGTATAAGAGACAGATGTCTTGGCGCTCGTCGGCTAGCAAACGCATCCGCCTCACCTCTTGGTACGTGGAACCGGAAACGGTTAGAAGATCGTCCAAGAAAACGGAACCTGATTCGGTTGTTCCGGCGCCACGCGGAATATCGGAGGACAACGAGGTTGTCGTCGCCGCCTCCGCAGCAGCAGCTGTAGCAGCAGCATCTTCGCGCATGCACACGAATGACAATTTGACAAAAAGAAAGAAACAGAGACGAAAAGTTAAAGTTTTTAACGATTTAATTGTTTCATCCGAAACCTGCACACCTTCTCGCCCATCATCCGTTGCAGCAGACTCGAACATTCCGTCAGACGGGATGTGCTCACATCGAATATCCGAGGCAGCAGCCGATCTCCGGGAAGTGGTCTCAGCCGATGGAACCTAGGCAGTA
>NW_022729532.1:0-637 GCF_011630105.1 Anneissia japonica | reverse complement strand
TTAAATAACCATTACTATGAAAACTATAAGTGTAATGCAAACCTTTGTATAAATAATTGTGCTGTAGGTAATCATATTTAACTTTTCTTCAGAATTTTCAATGACTATTGACTTGGTACTTTATTTATAAAATTTTTTCGTGATATAGTTGTTAATTCTATTTCATAATCAATGGGCGCCCGTTATAAAGCTTGCTTGATGTGGCGACCCTTTTTCCACTTTATTCAAATGTTCTGATGGGCTTACATTCTTATCAATTATTGTTTTTTTTTTCCTTATGTATTTCTCCGTCTATGTATTTTGTATTGATGATGTGGAAATAAACTTTATATTGAATTATATTGAATATGTTTCGTGGGAAATATGATATTAAATAACACTGTGTGATACACAAGCGAGGGTATGTACTACAATACAGTATTGTTTCATGATTTGAGTGCAATGTTAATGACCAAATATATTCTACTGTACAAAGAAAAATGTAATTTTAATAATTAATTCTTAATATAGTTGTTCTGATACGATAACAATATAATATGAAATATGTACTGATGACCATTTGGGACACCCATAAAGTGTCTCAGTTCTCCTTGTGTTAAGACATATTTTCCCTCGTGTCATGGAAAGTGTGTCCTGG
>NW_022729531.1:0-680 GCF_011630105.1 Anneissia japonica | reverse complement strand
CTGGGTAGAAAAGTCATGGAAAATCATGGAAATTAACTCATGAGAAAGTGTATGAACCCTGTACAGTCCTGTGGTGGACGAGGAGAGTTGCTGGTACAGGGTTACCGGGTAGCACAGACACAAAGGGACCCTTAGAGGCGAAGAAAGTCATTGATCGAGTTCCTAGTCCACATATCAAGCGCCCTGAGCATCTTATATTAGATGGATATGTGTGCTATATAAAACTACACTATTATTATACTAGTAACGAAGAATTCATAGAGAATGGTAATCTCTTATGAGAAATAGTCTCTATTTCTCATTTTTTAAATCCCTTTTGCATAAAACTAAAATGTATGCCAATACTTTTTCATGGTGTATAATAATTAGAGTAATACATATGCATTTTTTCAAAAAAAATTCTTTTTTCAGTGAAATTTTTTTTTTAAAGTGAAATAAATTTGCTCATTCACAGCCGGTTTGCAATGCAAAATTTTCACTATGATTTGAAGCATATTGTACTACAGTATTGAAAAAATTGCCTAAGTTGAGTTCATCTTTTCTTTTAAAAATATAGACGAAAGAGTTTTCATTGGTTTTTTTTTTACTCATTTTATTAACAATGATCTACAAGGACACATTATTGATTTATTTCACACCTCTAAAGCAAAAAACTGGAACCATCTGAGGTGTTTATCTTA
>NW_022729530.1:0-612 GCF_011630105.1 Anneissia japonica | reverse complement strand
TGATACATTAAAAGCAAAAGCACATTCACAGGCAAATAAACCGCATCGTAAAAGCTGAATCCATCAATTAAAGTGCAAGTACCGTAGGCAAAGAATAGAACATAACAGCTTTCATCCTGTCTTGTATATTTTTTGCTGTGTTCCAGACATGCGTATTAAATAATTATAATTCTATGCAAATACTTATCAACGCCTGTTCAGCATCTGGATGAGGGCAGGGGCTTGAGATGAACCATGAACCGAAAGATGTACTGGGTTCATTATAGTGCACATGAACCAATTGTGTACACTGGGCCTATGGTTTATAGTCATTATCCGAGAAGAATTGCTCCATCTCCAGAGCCATCCATAGGCGGCGTGCGGCTGGAAATATCCGTTAAAATGGTTAAATTATAATATATAAATTGTTTGAATAAAGGACATAATGGTACATCGTGTAGCATAGCTCTCAAGGAATGCTGAAAAGTGTGTAATAGAGTGTACCTGACGGTTATTTAATCTGTTGAAGCATGAAGCCTCTGTGGTCTAATGGCTTTGACAGCGAGAGGAAGTCGTAGGTTCGAATCCGAATTTAATTTATTACACAATGTATTTATTTATTTCTTGATCGGA
>NW_022729529.1:0-916 GCF_011630105.1 Anneissia japonica | reverse complement strand
AAGCAATGTTTCTTCGTCAAATTCATCCGATGACGAGCTCTCCAAATCATATACAATATGTGTCTTGACATCTTCGTTTTAACCATAGATCGCGTGTATGTATAGCTTGTTAGTCTACAGAGCCGCGTTCCCCTCATGACGTCATCACACACATCAATGTATTTCCTGCTTTTATTACCGATTTCAGGAAGCGACTCGGGAGATACAAAATCCGTTACAAAATACCCTCAAAAGTCAGTAAAATGGCTATGAAATTGATTTTTCCGTGTACTGATGAGTACAATTAACACATTAGGCTAAATTAGAGGCTAACAAATGAACTAAAATTGTATATTTGAATACCATGTTCCAAGATCTTTAACATTGTCACTTTTTGCACAAAAGTGCTTATCTCGCCGAGATGAGCACTTAGTGCAAATTTTTTACTTTGCGCCATATTTCGAGTACTTTTCCGAAAAACAGCCTGTCTCACTTTGCCTAACCCTAACCCTAACCCTAATCCTAACCCTAACCCTAACCCTAACTCTAACTCTAACCCTAACCCTAACCCTAACTCTAACCCTAACCTGACAAAAAAAAATTACATTTTTGACTCAACTTTTTAACATTGCCACTTTTTGCACAAAAGTGCTTATCTCGCCGAGTTGAGCACTTAGTGCAAATTTTTGACTTTCCGCCATATTACGAGTACATTTCCGAAAAACTTAAACTTTCAATGGAATAGTCTTTGTTTCAGCCTATCTCACTTTGCCTAACCCTAACCCTAACTCTAACCCTAACCCTAACCCTAACTCTAATCCTAACACTAACCCTAACCCTAACCTAACCCTAACACTAACCCTAACCCTAATCCTAACCTAAAAAAAAAAATTACATTTTTGACTAAACTTTTTAACATTGTCACTTTTTGCACAAA
>NW_022729528.1:0-1811 GCF_011630105.1 Anneissia japonica | reverse complement strand
CAAGACTTCTAGATACGCCACTGAGCTATTGATGATGAAACCAATAGGCATCCTAAAGTATCAATAAAAGGTTACTTTGAATTCCAAAGATTTGGACCTGTATATAATTACATAAACTAATTCTTGGCATCGTTTGTTAAAATTATAAATGAAAACGGTTTCATCCCCACCCCTTGGTTCATTCAAACTTCCCCATAATCCATAATGAAACGAACGAGACCTAATGCAACTTGCCTAGCAATTACTGTCATTATTGATAAATCACATATGCATTATGTACCAATCTCTCTATTCAGTTTTATAATTCTCAACCAATATTTGATCATTCTTGTCAATCTGTTAGATCTAATTGTATGTCGACCAGTTCGCCTCTAATCGCTGTACTCTCTGAATTTCTTTTTTGTCCCAGTACAAACTTACAAAATTTAACATGGATTGTAATGTCTTCACACTTTAAATAGATTTTAGTTTGACATCAAAAATTATAAAATAAATGTCAATTGATAAATTACCCATATACTTTGTATTTGCCATGATTGTGTCCATAGACTTAGACGCCTGTTCTGCCAGGGTTTTTGGTGCCATGGACCACATTACGAGATGAAAAAAACAATGCCTAAATATTTAAAATAAGAAACGACTTCAATTAAATTACCCCATTTCTGAGCACAGTAATCTTAGGATTTCTTCAAATTAACATTAACTCCGAATTTAATACAGAATACAGAAACTTTATTAGTCCAAAAAAAAAGGAAATTTTTTTGTTGACAAGCTCAAAACTACAAAATCACAAAAGAATCAAGTTTTACAAAAACAAGTAGAATTAATTAAAGATTAAAATATATTACCTAAAAACGTACATTATTAAGTTTAAAATAGCACTTTTTACAGTCGTTACAAAAAAATACAGATCAACAAACTCAGTTAAGATTTATCTTTTAACGAGCGAGTTGTATAGGTGGCAAGAATTTAGCACAACAGATTTTCTAAAACGATCGTGATTTCCTTTAGGTGGGCGCAGTCTAATTCCTGATCTATTAAAAACATAGAACTCATTTAGTGGGTGTGTAGGGTCGTCAATGATCAGTTTAATTTTTTTTAAACCCTTTCTTCAAAGATATCATCAATAGTTGGTAGGTCATCACAAATAATTTTGCCAGCACGTTTCCTAATTTTCTCTAATTGTTTTTTATTTTCACATGCCAGCCCCGCAAATAATGTAATGAGATTTACAGTAAGCACACTCTGAATAACACATCTATAAAACGTCATGAGAATTGTATTGTTTACATTATATTGTTTCAATTTCTTCAGAAAATACAAAAGTTTGTTATATTTTTAAAAAACTGTATTAGTTTGAGAAATAAACTTGAGATTTTTATCAATTATAGTTCCGAGATATTTTTGTTCATTGACTTTTGTTCTATTTGTTCTCCTTTAATAGTAAGCTCAGTATGGGTACAGATTTTCCTCCTATTGTCGAAAACAATGGACCTTTCCGCCAAGCTCCGCCCCTTGGATATTGTTGCTAAGGTCTCACAAGACGACAGTGTTAAAACATACGCGAACACGTGCGTTTGTGGGACAACACGTGTGTTTGTAAGACGCGCGCGTATTCCTAGCGCTGTTCTGATTAGTCAGTTGTTAAGTTTGATTGACACTCCGGAAAGGTCTATTTCTTTGGTTTTACTCATGTTAAGCTGAAGATAATTTTGTTCACACCAGTCCACAAATCTGTTTACCTCTTGGACATATGGTGATACATCAGATCCATTTAGGTACCCTGAAATTACTGTCATCCGCGTATTTGA
>NW_022729527.1:0-533 GCF_011630105.1 Anneissia japonica | reverse complement strand
ATATACGAAATATTCGTTTCCTGATAAACCCATGAAACTAGGACACATTTTCAAAAAATGATGCATGGTTTAATTTCTCACTGGGGGAACTTTTGTTTTTTTCATACTGTTGATAAAGAACTTTTTCTTTAATAGGTTGTGCCTGATATGATCTTTACATCATTGCTCATTTAGTACTGTTTCTGTCATTATTTGATTAGTTATACCACAATGCTACGCAGCAACATTGATTCGATATGTTACTTCATTAGAATACAGGTATGACTGTATTATATTAAGTGTCCTGGTTAAGTTGTATCTGCGATATACCAGGGGCCCCTAGTGTTAAATATGTATGGCACTCACCTTGCCAGCAAGTAATCACATTTTAATTCCTGCCGCCAGGGGCACATTTTCAAGGCACAGTTGATAAGGAACTTCTTTTTTTTTTATTTGATAGGCTGTTCCCGATACGATACTCACATCACTTTTCATTTATTCGAGCTCTGTTTTCACCATTATTTAATTATATAAACAGAGTGCTACACACCAAA
>NW_022729526.1:0-848 GCF_011630105.1 Anneissia japonica | reverse complement strand
CAGCCAATATACCAGCCATGCAGTTCTTATTTTTGTGGTATTTCAGTGATGCTGTGGACTGGATGTAACACCCCAATGGAAATAAGCCAGGGTTTTATCAGTAAATAATGTATCTTGATCAAATAAATAAAATTATATCAAAATCGATTGAATTTTATTGAGTTGGTCATAGATTAAGTCAATTGAATCTGAATTAAATGAAAGCCAAATTAAAATCAATTTATTACAGGTATAAAAAATAATCATTCATATCAAAATTTAATACACATTAAATTGTAAAAGTAAAATAAAATCAAAATCAATTCAAATCAAAAATCAAATTAAAGTAAACCAAAAAAATCAATTAAATTAAAATCTGATCAAATAAATCATTCATAAAATCAATTGACTGATTCAATTGATTTTATGATGGATTTATTATAATCAAAGCAAATAAATCAATCATCAATTGAATCAGTCAAATAATAATAATAATAATAATAATAATAATAATAATAATAATAATAACAATAATAAAGACATCTTCTAAGACGCACATATCTACCTCAGCGAGCTGCTCAAGGCCCCATTTCCACCTGCTAGAGCAGCAGCCTTTTTTTAAATATCTAATTAGATTATATAAATGAATACTCCCAATCTAGAGACGAAAAACAGGCAAAAACAAGTGCAAAATCTCCCAGTAGTCATCCATCCATCACCACTCCGTCGCGTTCCCAAACCTCTACCTAGGCAGCTCGAACAAATGAACGCGATAATATATTTGCCCTGTCACAGACGAACAGGTTCTCAGAGGCGGCAATCGGGACAGAGACCACCTAAAGATATATGCAGGCCTGACAAGCAATAAA
>NW_022729525.1:0-914 GCF_011630105.1 Anneissia japonica | reverse complement strand
AACGTGCGGTTTAAAAGATGCGCATTTAATTCCGAGTGTGATATGTTTCTAATTTATTTTTAAGAATTCTAATATTTTGATAATAAAATTTAGGTTTGTAAGTGCCAGAGGTATTAGGTGTGATGCTTGCAGTAGAGTTTTCTCCATCATTGTTGTTTATATTTATTTCTGGTCCATAAAAGGAGTTCAGGTTGAAAACAGGATGGGCAATAACAGCTAGAATAGTAAGGTACCTTTGCTCCGAAAAATCGTTTACTCGTTTTCCGTTTTTTTCTATGTTTAACTAGACTTGCAATCCCAAGGCTAGTAAACAATGACCTGAACTGAGTCCACTGTGGACGACTGACAGGGCCTCAATGCATTCACTATTGTGTGTACACTCACTGTAAAAGCTCTTAGTTGGGCAGCAAATGGTCAAGAGTTCCATCGAAAATACAGCACCATTGCACAAAAACTCGGTATTTGCAATATAACCATGAATTCCTGGCACCATCAAAACTTGAGAAAACATCATTCGAACAGGTAGACTGGGCCAGGCCCATGCAACTAGATAAGAGAACTGCAGCAATCACAATTTTGAACATTCTATTTCAATTTTCATTAACTTGTGTTTTTATGGGTGCCTGAAGAGGTTGTAACGTTTTGTCCTTTACATCGTAGGCCTATATAAATTGTTCATATCAAGGCAATTCAACAAAAAGGACGCACATCTCCGCTCTCGAACATAGTGCGTGCATACTCGATTTCTTTTTTTCCGTCTATCTCTAAATTAACTTTCTCGTTGGTGGCGCTGTCCAGAATGAGAAAAATAATTTAAAAAAAATAAGAGACTTGTGGCAAGTCTAAGTGCGTGCGTAAAAACAGTCCTTTGATCTTTAATCTGTGGCATCGACAATCCGATACTAGTTGCGACT
>NW_022729524.1:0-625 GCF_011630105.1 Anneissia japonica | reverse complement strand
TGCGAGACTTGCTTCCTCAGTAAACATATAAAAAATACATTGCAAGAAAAACAAAGGCATGAAAATGTGCCAACATCACAATTTAAAAAAGATTAATATTTATTTATTTATTGCTATAAATTAAATAGAATGGAGGCTACAGATTTCATATAATCAATGTACATTAAAAACAATTTTGCAAATATTCATTCATCTACTTCATTACATTTCTTTAGTTTATCTAGAATACAGTTGTTAATTCTATTAAGCAGTGTGTACCTGTGACCATACATTTAACATACTCTGAGCGTTTTATCAAGTTATTTTTTTTAATTGTTGTAGTGAAGTCAGATGGCACTACACTGTAGTGCCTGCGGGTCCCCTGGGGCCCAGCCCAAACTTCCTACTTGAATGTAGACATACTGTATATCATTATTATTATTTAGAGTGAGATGGATGCCTCGTTAGAGGGCAAAAATGATGTACTGTAGGAATATCAGAGAGTGGCATGGTATGAAATCTAAATCATAACCAGAGCCTTGCAGGCGTCAACGTTCCTATGCATGATACACGACTTTTAGAAGTATATATACGTGTATATATATATATATATATATATACATATATGTATATATATATATACGTA
>NW_022729523.1:0-1137 GCF_011630105.1 Anneissia japonica | reverse complement strand
TCAATCCTAGTACTCAAGTGTCGGCTAGTATAGCCTATATAGGTGGAATTACATCCACCACATTTAAATTTGTACACTACCATAGAGCGAAGATTACTAAGGATTGCGTCCTTGATACTGAACATGTTTTTTATTTTTGTAGTGGTGAAAACAATGTTTAATTTCAATCCGGTGCAATGTTTAGTTACAATATTTTGTATCTTGTATTTAATATCATCAGAATATTTACCAATAAATGGAAGTTTGAAATACATGACTTTGTGAGCATCATCATTAACCTTTGATTTAGTGTAGTATATACTGCTGTAATAATAATGTTGTATGTTTCAAAAATTTGTAAAACTATGAATGAAATAAGAATGTGTAAAAATATGAATGAAATAAGAATATTTTAAGACTGAAATCGGCAAAAAAATAGTCCGGGCAAAATTAAGTTTTTACCAATCAGTTTTGCAATCTTAGTGCACTAATAAATATCGTAGGAATATTCCTTAAAATTAAATAAAATAAAAAATTTAAATGTATTATAAATTAATATGTATAAGTGAAATTATATATCAGATGTGAAATGGTGTGGAGCCCGGGGGAAATTTTCCTGCGGGGCAGGGAACAATCTGAGGGGAAAATGTCACGGGGGAAAAATGTCCGGGGAAAAATGTCGGGTGTGGGATTGTCCGGGGAAGGGAGAAACCAACCTAGAACACATAACGATACTGATTGTAATGGGATAGAAAATTGAATAACTTAATCAGCGACAATAATCTGATAAACAACAAATACAAAGTGAAGACTCGAAGATGAACGAAAGATATGATAAACTCAAAAAAAATTATTCAAACTGTTATTGTCGAGGAACTTTATAGAAAAATGAAAAACTTATGTTATTTTGTTTTAGCTGACGTAGAAAAGATGAATACAGACATCAAGGAAAAAAATGTTAATACCATTACTATCATAATTTTACTAGCATGAAAATTAATAGCCAACTCAATGATATCCTAAATAAAGGGCCAAATATCATCCCTACACCCTTTAAAAACAATACATAAATTAAGAAGGATCTAAATAGAGCCCTTTTAAACTCTTTAAAATTGTTCAGAAAAATATCCATAAAAATATATAATAACCGTATGATTG
>NW_022729522.1:0-721 GCF_011630105.1 Anneissia japonica | reverse complement strand
TTGACCGAAACCATAGAAATCTTCCTGTTTACGGGCCTAATGTGATTAGTCATTATTCAGTGCATATTACAAATTTCTTTAAATATAGCCTCATAGGTCAGTAGAGCATTTAAATGATAATCAAGGGTTTTGGGTTCAAATGTCATTGGGACTCCATATTAGAAAATGTGTCTGTCATTTATTATGCATTTCACAAAGAAAATAAGCATGTACAGTAATGCAAAATTTCAAGGGAGTATTAGCTTGCTATACAAATATGTTAAAGCAAAACAGAAAGAAAAACAAGTTTTTATATGTTGTTACAAATGATTTTTTTATTCACAAAAAGCATGTTTGATAAAAACTCTGGAACGTATGAGATACAGATTATTGAATATTTAAAAACTGAGAGGAAAGTGATAAATTTTTGTCAAACACCCTTTTTGTATCTTAGAAAACTGTAAACATCAGTTGTATATCAACAATTTTTTTCTTCCAGAGCTTGGCTTCAATTTTTTTTTCATGGGAAGCAGAAAATAAAAGCCTTTAAAAAATTCTAAGGAAAATGTGTTTCCTTCTTAACTGAGGAAAGATTCAAATTTACTTACAGGTTGACTGATAATCATTGGTGTAGTGTCTCAAACAAGTGTAATTATATTTTAAACCAAATGATTTTGACAGGCATTGCGTCATTTTGTGCGTCTCTCGTTAATGAGTTTCTGAAAGTTCATTTAATCTATTA
>NW_022729521.1:0-701 GCF_011630105.1 Anneissia japonica | reverse complement strand
ATCGCAAACCCCTACTCAATGATAAACTGTTGGCGTGATTAACCCTAATGCCTATCGTTGCAAACACCTTTTAAATGGTAATGTGCTAAATTGCTTAAGGTAACGCCTATCGGCGCCAACGCTTGACGTGTTTAACTATAACGAATATCGTTGCAAACATCTGTTCAACGGTAATCTGCTGACGTGCCTAACCCTATAGGCGCAAAAGCCTTCAATGGTAAATGGTATTAAACTGCTGGCGTGCTTAACTCTAACGCCTATCATCGCAAACGTTGTGTAAAAAATGCAGTTAAACCATTGTGGCAGCTACTAACATGCTTTTAATCAGTGATTGCTATATTTTGTGATATTGGTGCTATAATAAAATTGATATTATTGCTAGATAGTGACCAGCTACCATGCTTTTAAACACTACCGTATTTAATGCTTAATTTTAATCGCTATTTAATGCTTAACCCTGTAATTGCTAATATTTTTTTGAAATTGGTGCTATATGACTGCCATTATAAGGTATAGATGGTGACCAGCTACTAGTATGCTTTTAATCATATAATACCCTTTAATATTTAACTCAGCTATAACAGACAATATCACACTCACATAAACAGCAAAATAGAACATATAATACAGTTGATATGCTACAGCAAAGATATAGATATATTTTGTGAATGGCTATATGACTGCTATTAGGCCTATAAGCT
>NW_022729520.1:0-1201 GCF_011630105.1 Anneissia japonica | reverse complement strand
GGGGTGGGGGGAGGTGTATGAAAATAGACCAAACATAGATAGATCGACCTATCAATCGATAAATAAATAAATAACCACCAAGCTGTTCACCACCACTCCGAATTTAGTGGGTCCTAAATTGGAATTGTGTTGTTTTGGAAAATTCAAGACCAGTCTCTGCTTAGGCCTAGCATAATATAATAATAATCTGAGGGATGCGATATTTCTTTATTACACAACATGGTGTGTAGATAAAATAATGATGAATGTTTCGGTAAATAAAAGCTAAAAAAAATAATTTGAACTTTTATAATTGTCGCGTTAATTGGCTTCATGTTGTCGATATTGGCATATTATTCGTCATATTTTGCATTGTATACACGTGGGGTAATAATTGTACGTTCAATTTGAAAGACTAAGTCCAACGTCATCATTTGTTACCATCGAAAAGTAGTAGTAGCTTCGGAGCCTAGATTCGCGTAGTGATGCGCGTGCGCGTTTCGCTATGTTGCTAAGTTACTTTATTTTGTACAGTGATAGGTTGTGTGAAAGATCATTCGCTTGCCAATAGGCTACTTATTACTGGTTAAACGCACAATTACTGATATCAATAATATTATTCTATAATAATCGTATCTATTACTAAATAATGGATATTACTAAAGTCACTCAGACGTAAGTATAACTGCCGGTCCAATGATAATGTGCCAATTGTTGTTTTTTTTTTTTCTTTCTTTCTTTTTTTAAGGTTTTGTAAATTAAAGTAGGTTCTTAGTCCTTCAGTTTTCATTCATTGATCTGCAGACCAACGCTTTTAAATCCAGGCTCGAGAAATTTTGTTTGATAGCCTACGTTGGACAACTTATTTTCTAAGACACTGGGGAAGTGTTGTACGAAAAACTCGGGAATTTTGAATATCTAACACTAAACAGTGGCGAAGAAGGGGGCGAGCAACGTATCAAAACCGTTTTTCCTCCGGCCTCGCCTGGCTTTAACCGAACTAAACGGTCAGATTTAAATCTGTTTTACTATGAGAGTTGTTCAACTATATAATGATATTATAGTCAATCACGCACCAGGTTTATAAATAGGTTGAAGTTGGCCATGTATATTTAACAGTAAGTATGTCCCAAACTGAATATTATTCAAGCTGAGGGCGCACAAGCGTTTTCCTTGGTGGTTTTGTGCAAGAATGAATGTTACGGTAACGGAACGATGTTAT
>NW_022729519.1:5775-8183 GCF_011630105.1 Anneissia japonica | reverse complement strand
AAGGACTGTAACAATGTATTACATGCTTGCGGTACACCACATAGAATGGTCTCAAAGTTTCAACCGAGTTGCTTCGATCGTCTTTAGGAGATCGGCAGGGTCCAAAACAGGGAAATACTTATATGGTTGGAAAGTGAAGGTTGTTGTTGAATGGTGGACCAGGTTTTGACAGTCTGTGTGAGTGTGAGGTGTTGCTAGAAAAGCTAAAACAACAGCATTGCCTCCAGCTTAGATGAAGGATAGCCAAAACAATGGCATTGTCTCCAGTGTGGTAAATGATGTACTGCTTTTCCTTAGGTCAACAAAAACAAGTTCTTTCAGAACTATCATTGTAGTGTACTGCAAGCATTTAACACATTATTTATAAAGTTAAATAAGTTTCATCATTAAAAATCATAAGGTCTTATTGTTTTCCATGTCATAGCTTATTATTATACGTTGTCCACAATTATCATAATTACATTATGTTCATTCCTTCTTTGGTGGAGTTGTTTCACTGCCACTGTGATCTGGAGATCCACTTGATTCTTTTCGACGTGGTGACCATTCTCGTTTACCCTCTGTTTCTCTTCGGCGTGCTAGTAATGTTTTGGTCAAATTGCCGATATTCATTCTCTGTGATGGTACCTTATCCTTTGGCGCAAGTTCAGCTAGTTGTGCCTCGGCATCCAGCATACACCAGTCGGGAACACGACCCGTCTCACGGTAATGCTCTTTACTAAGAGATCTGTAACTCAGGACTTCAAGACTCCCTAAAATTGCACCTATTTAAAATGAAAAAATAAAATAAGTTTTTTTCAATACATTTACATTTAGCTAATATTGTACTTTACATTCAAGTGGAAAAAAAATAATTGAAAACACCATAATGTTCATCATTTACCAATATCATAGTTAATAAGTTGTGTCTTCAACTTTTTTGATAATTTGTTTTGATTTTTCCGAAATGTTTATTGTAGATTATTTAACAAATACAAACAACTTATTATGTCAACCAACAAGTCAAAATACTTTTATGATTTTTTTTGTCTATGACAAGACCTTAGCAAAACTTACCGCCAAGCCATGACATGTAGTTTGGCTGCGACGGAGGATTATGCATCTTGAAACTGGCAACTGATAGTTTGTTTTTGTACTTGGGTCTATCAAGCAGGCTCTTAAGCTCTGACATGAGGCGGTGTTTAAAGCCTGGTAGCATTGCTGTACCACCGACACAGACAATGTTATGTGCCAACTCCTTACGGACATCTATGGGACACTAAAATAAATATGAAATATAAATATAAAATATGAAATAAATATAGTAAATTGATGAATATTCAAAGGATATCATATTCATTTTCTGTAATTTGCCCATATTTGGGTATGAGATGTCCACCACCAGAGTCATAGGCAAGCGTGCCACTCGAATTAGCACTTTTATTATGGCTATAGGTGGCGGCACCCATCTTACCACAGCCATTTGACTTGCCTACATCCTCAGTGTGTATGCTAAACATTTGACTCCAATAATTAACACAGCCATTTGACTTGCCTACATCTTCAGTGTGTATGCTAAACATTTGACTCCACAGCCATTTGACTTGCCTACATCCTCAGTGTGTATGCTAAACATTTGACTCCACAGCCATTTGACTTGCCTACATCCTCAGTGTGTATGCTAAACATTTGACTCCAATAATTAACTCAGCCATTTGACTTGCCTACATCCTCAGTGTGTATGCTAAACATTTGACTCCAATAATTAACACAGCCATTTGACTTGCCTTCATCCTCAGTGTGTATGCTAAACATTTGACTCCAATAATTAACACATGATAAGTCTGAATTAAATTTATGATCATAAAGTAACTGAATAGGAAAAATGATAAATATTCCCAAGTATGGAATGTTCAATTTTACCAGAAGTATTGAGTCCAAAATTAATGTTGCTACAGATTTCTCCTCGTTGTCTTGCTCAAACAAAACTTCACAAACTGTTTCTCTGATTTCACCTTCTATGGCTAATATTCTGCCACCATCCAGTGGGTAGTCAACAGGAGGGGGTGGTGGTGGCCTCTGTTGAGTAAAACAATCACAATATCAATCACACCTCAAGTCAGAGAGGTTTGATGACATCACTACTTGTCATCACAACTTGTTTTTAACATTTAATGTCCAACACATTTCATCAGTCTTATTGATTGAAATGTCATGAGCACCCTGGCAAATTATACATCCACTATATTATCTATTATTATTAATATTCATACTAGTATTATTATAACTTCATGGTGCACATATCATTTTGTGAAAATTAAATAAATAGATGAATTTGCATCAGTCGAGAATGTTTGCATGGCAAAGGACTGTAACAATGTATTACATGCTTGCGGTACACCACATAGAATGGTCTCAAAGTTTCAACC
>NW_022729519.1:0-4648 GCF_011630105.1 Anneissia japonica | reverse complement strand
CAACTATAGCTACCAGCTTCACCATCCTTACTACTACTGTACTACTACTACCACTACCAAGCAAACTTACTTATGAATAGCATGTCCTGCAAGTGGTATTGCCTGCCATCCCTTCAAGATTGGGGTACATTCACAAACGTAATCACAAATTAAAGAAAATACTTGCAGGTTTACCAAGCTTTATATTACAGAGAAATGTTAATCTTAATTACAACTGCAGCTTTCTCCAAGGAGAAGTAAAAAGGATATTGGAAGAACAAGACTTTCATTATAACCACAATCAATGACCAGAGCTGTGTTGATTCCCAACGTAAACAGCACTAATAAATGGCTAGGTGCATACAGGATTGAAGGAACCTATGTAAAGAAACACTGGTTAAAATGTATTGAATCTCATGTATATTTAACAAATAAAAAACAAAATATAAAGTATTGAAATATAAGAATTTTCTGTTTCAATTATACAGTACAGTAGGCCTATAAATCTATTCAAAGATTTGAAATATCTACAGACAAATCACTGAAATACTCACATGTTTTTGTGTCCATGCATAAATCAAACATGTAATAACACTCTATTGCATCAAAATGTAATTATAAAACACTATACAGTATACCATGGACATAGTATACTTACCTCATAGTGTTTGAACAGCACCTTTGCAAGAGTTTCTCTAAATGATGAGGGACAGAGGAATGACTCGCATATAATCACCCGTCGATCCCGTGTATTCACAAGCAGATGTCTTTACAAAACAATTTAGAAAGAAACTTAAATTTATTTATCATTTTTTAAAATACTGGTCATATAGTTACTCAGAATAGGACAAACATATGATACTTTTAAAACTGATTAAGTTTCCTAATACTTCAAGAGTAGATTTCCTGTATGAATAAAATCAAAACAGTACTGGGTTTGGTCTGCAGGAGTTCGTGCTTCCATCAGATCCAATCCAATCCAATCAGAACATTTGTAAAGCGCCTTTCTTTGCAGATACGAAGCACTGCACCCCACATATTTAGGCACTTCACAACCAACAAGCAGCCGTGATCATTGCCTAACCCAAGCACAGAACAAGTAAACAAATCAAAAGAAGCAGTGGCAAAGTTTGGAATCATGAATAAATAATGCAACAATAAATTAAAAAAAAAAATTTTTTTTAATGGGAAAATTAGTTAAAGAGGCGAGTTTTTAAGTCAGACCTAAAGACAGCCACAGATGGTGAAGATCGAATGTGCACTGGAAGGTTATTCCAGATGAGTGGCGCCTCGTGAGAAAAAGATTTGTTACCAATACGCTTGTTAAAGATAGGTTGATGGAAATTAACATTCAAAGCTGATCTGGTACGAATTTGCTTTTTACGTACAAGTAAAAAGTCACAGATATATTATGGGCATAGGCCAGACAGTGATTTGAAAGCAAGAACCATTAATTTGAAATAAACCCTTTGCTTAAAAGGCAGCCAGTGAAGTTCACAAAGAAGATGTGAAGTGTGAGTATGAGAGGATCGGATGTTAAAAATAAGACGTGCAGCAGAATTCTGCAACTTCTGTAATTTTAGAGAATCTGTTACAGTCAACTCAGAGTACAATGAATTGCAGTAATTAATTCTAGATAAAACAAGTGCATGAACTGCTGCATGACAGGTGTCATAGTTGATAAATTTGCGAATCCTCCATAAGTTACGTATATGGTACTTGGTCGATTTACAAACTGACTGAACTTGAGTAGAGAGCGACAGCATGGAATCAAATGTGACGCCAAGATTACGGACCGAGTTAGTGGGTAGAATGTTAAGTTCACCAAGTGACAGAGAAGCCTGTCTAACGTGATCAAGCTCTAAGTGCCTCTTGGAAGCACAAACAATGAATTTTTTTTTGTTATTATTAAGTTTAAACTTATTCTTAGCCATCCAAATCTTAACATCCTTGATACATAACCGAAGCCTATCCAATGCCAGATTAACAGAAGAGGGCAGAGAAGGATCAAAATCCAGATACAGTTACAGATCATCAGCATGAAAATAATACTTAATACAATGACGCCTGATGATGTCTCCAAGCGGACTGATGTCTCCAAGCGGACTGATGTAAGCTAAATAGAGCAGGACCAACTTTCAAGCCCTGTGGAACCTCAAAAGTTAATAAGTGATCTGAGTAATTATCATCGACACGGATACAACAACTCCGGTTGCTGAGATACTGTAGGAGTCAAACCACCTTAAGGCATATTCTGAAAATCCAAAAGAATTATTTAGATCATTCCATTCATACAAGAAGCCTTTTTAATGGAGACAGTATACATGTACCTATTGTTAGCCATAGTAGCCTAGGTCTAAAGCATACATGTACCTATTGTTAGCCATAGTAGCCTAGGTCTAAACAATGTAATTGGAAGACAAGCCCGTACTAAGTTCCGATGGCAAGCTTTCTGTACACATGTGTGATGGTCAACATATTTAAAGAAATATTTCTGGGAAATCTCTAAATCAAAACTACTGTAGGAACTGGTTTAAAAATAGCCACAGCCCAATATTGTAGGTCAACATACCTGAAGTAGATTGTATGAAGAAAATCAACAAGCGTGTCATAAAGGTCATCCTCTGTGTCAGGTTCACCGAATATCTTAACAACTTTGCCAGTTTTAATTCGTTTTACTTCACTTCTTAATATAGCTCTTGGGTGGCACTCACCAGCAAAGCCAACTCTAGAACATAAACAAATGTTTTATAAATAAAATTATAAATAAAATTAAGTAAAATTAATTAGTAAGAACTACATAATTGGTTTTATTTTGTCATGAATATATCTGCTCAAATAATAAGGAGAACAAGGTGCTGAAATGTTATAAAGTATATACAATATACGCATAGATTGTGCTCTTAAGTGACAAATTGTTTATGTTTTTTTACAAATTAATTGGTAATTAAGTGTGTATGTTTATAAATTGTAAACATTTTGTAAATTCAACGTTTTCTGCCTTCAGCCTGCTTGTTGTACATATTTTATACCTGAATAAATAAATTTTTAAAAATTTTAATGTGAATTAAAAAGTGCAATCCTCTACTCCTAGGCACATTACTGTACAGAACTGTAATTGTGCAGATGATGATACCTCTCTTTCTTTGACATCGAGTAATCAAACCATGGAACAATTTACCATAACATGTAGTCGCATGCACAACACTTTACCATTTCAAAGTTTTCTATGACTGACACATGGAATCATTGAGAGGAGGCAGTCTCTACGAGTATTAACTTATTGCCTCCTTATATCACTAAGGTAAGAACCTCACATAGAGCTCAAATTTGCATGGAAAATCGCAAGGAAATAGGTGCACAGAAGATTAGATCAAAGCTAAATTTTTTGCCAAAATCTGTGAGGAAATCAGTCTTTATTTTCCGAAAAAAAAAAATTAGATATATGTTGATTTTATTTTAATTAGGCCTACGATTCTTAATAATAAAAAATACTTGTCTGTATGTTAAATAAATTTAGAATGTAACAACAATGAATCAGAATTAAAGTGGGCCCAATAGTCCACACTAAATGGAACCGATCGTTTTGGTGTGGGCTCGGTCGTCCACTCTTATTATCGCCGATCGTCTTAAAATGGGCCCAATCGCCTTGGGCCCGATCGTCTATCACAAAATAGGCTAGGCCTAGTTAAGCCACGGCAAGCAGCCAGACCTAGCGAGCTAGGCCTCCCTTTTATCGGCCGGGGAAGGCGTGTCAGTCTATGAATGTAAAAAGTATTTAAAAAAAATTGATATAAGAATTTTTATAAAATACTTTGAATAAGCAGATCCTAAGTCGAGAATGACAGCTGTTTTCTCGACAGCTGCAGTTAATCCTTCATATAAAGGCATTTCAACGAGGCCTAACAAGCCAATAACAACAATCACATCATCAAAAAGGAGCAACGATTCCCCCACTTTAAGATCATGTTTTGGTTTTACCAGCGGACCGGACCGACCAACTCTCGTTGACGGCTGGTCGATGACGTATGTTGACGCGAATTACAATAAGTTGACGGAAATTCTCAAGTATTGGTATTTGTACACTGGCTATCGATAACTCCAAGCTATTCAACTCCTTATTATGGAATCGTTATATTAATAATAAATCAGGTAATAAATACAGTAAGTTATTTGGACACTATATACTTTCAAAACAGTATCACATTTACATGATAAAGCTGAGTCAAAAATTTACGACATACCTAAAAACTATAATAATAATAATAATAATAATAATAATAATAATAATAATAATAATAATAATATTAATAATATAATAAATAATAATAATATAGGTTTTAAGCTGTGACTTGAAGTTGCAAGAGTTGGAAGAATATGTAATTTGGAAGTTGGTTCCAGAAATAGGCAGAAGCAAAAGTAAAAGAACATTGACCATGGTTTTGGTCAGGGTTGGCGCCAGGATTTGCCCGACGGAGGGGGGGGGGCGGCCCCTGACGAGGTGTCAGATTTCCCCGACGAAAGCAATGTGGGCGTGGTCGAGCTTTGATTACAAGGTTCGGAAAGTGGTCCTGGGGGAGCCCCCGAAAACTTCGACAATTTAGGGGTTTCAAAGGCTTATTTAATCGATTTTAGAGTCTACTAATATGTAAAAAATACATATAATTTT